>NC_045771.1:14879112-15179112 GCF_008692025.1 Phocoena sinus
TTAAAATTTCTAATGAGAAAGAAAAAAACCCCTAACCCATGTCTTCCTTTTATCTGTATTCCCTTTAATCTGTAGCCCAAAGGCATCACTTTTTTACTGCTCCCAGTAAAATTGCAGCTTGGACCCGCCTCGCCCTGTTGAGGTTCTATTTAAAGACATGAATGGCATTGGCTAGATGCTGCCGGCCCTGTGGAAACTTGTTCCTTCTGCTGGGGACAGTCCACACCCCCTGGTTGGCCTAGGACCCTGGTTCTTAGCCGGCTGGCACTGTGGGCAGCCAGATGGAGCTGCCTCAGCCACTGCCTGTTCATTCACCAAACACTGAGCACTTGCTCTCAGACAAGCAGGGCTGGGCTGGGTGACAAGCACAGATAACATGCGATCCCTGCCTTCGAGGGCTTTCATAAAGGAGAAAGAAGGGCAAGCAGCTAAAAGCTGACACGCAGCAGCGTAAGTCTGCCCAGGGCACTGAGGGAGTACAGGCAAGGGGCAGCCACCCCTGCGTCTGGAGATTGCGGAGGTGAAGTGGGCCCAGGCAGGAAGGATGGAGCAGAGGTGAGTGGAAGGAAGGGCACAGCCAAAACCGAGGCCACAGAAGTAGGCAAGAGCCATTCTTGGAGGGGTTTATGGGACACGTCAGGGGGCGGAGGTGATGCTGTAGGCCCTGGGAGCCACTGAGGGGGTCTCGGGGTGGGGGGGCTTGGACACATCTATGTTTGGAACCTCCAATGAAGGGGCTCAATGGGTTGAAGCAAAGTTCCAAGAGGGTTTCTTCCATCTGAGCCGAGTTCATCTCCTCTCCCTCTGCAAGGATCCTGGTAACACCTAAACTGTTGGTGGTTTCAGTGTACCCACGTGATTTGCTGTGGCCTGGGGGCGGGAGAATCTTGGAGGACTGCTCGCTACCTCCTAGACCTCAAGGTGACCAGCGGCCCCATGCTGGGCTGCAGTGGAGACCCGCAGATGGCAATAGGTTCGCCTTGTCTTCACCTCCTGAATGGAAGCAGCATGGTGGCTGTAGTGACTTTTCACACACTACACCCATCAAATAGCAAATGCTTAAACAATGGCTCTCTCTTCAAGGCTGCACATTTTTATTCAGCCACTTTGGGCATTTGCTCTGTGGTTTCTCTTGTCATCTTAACTGCTCCTTCCCAGGGGTTCAGGCTAACCCGAGTACTGGGGACTTCACTGTGTCGTGTTCCACCTGGGTCGCATTATATTTATGGCTTACATGTTTTAAAATTCATCAGACGTCTCTCCTGTTACTTGGCTGACCTGCTCTTCCAGCCCACCCTGACTTGTCAGCGACATATTCCGATGAGATACAGACAACAGGGTCTGTCTCTTCTGTGATATATTAAAGAAAGAAGGAGCAAAAGAGCCGTCTTTCCTCAGAAAACCTGGGTCCTAATGGGAATATTGAAGGCACTAATGAATTGTGACCCTTTTTTTTTTTTTTTTTGTGCTGTACGCGGGCCTCTCACTGCCGCGGCCTCTCCTATTGCGGAGCACAGGCTCCGGACGTGCAGGCCCAGCGGCCATGGCCCACGGGCCCAGCCGCTCCGCGGCATGTGGGATCCTCCCGGACCGGGGCACGAACCCGCGTGCCCTGCATCGGCAGGCGAACTCTCAACCACCGCGCCACCAGGGAAGCCCTGTGACCCTTTTATAAAATGCTGATTGACACTTATTCTGCATGTGGAGGCTGGAGGCACAATACAGCCAAACTTAACTCTAGACTTTTTTTAAGACTTGGAAAAACTAGAAAAAGTGTTCCAGAAAATAAGGATGAAACAAAAGGAGCCAATTCCATAAGTGAGGAGGACAGTGTTTTCTCTAATTTTTTCCTTCTGTGTAGACGGCTTTTGTTTTGTGTGTAAGCAAAAAAATTTCTATTGTTTATAGAAGGAGGTGACTCACCCATCCTGAGAAAAGTCAGGGATCTAATGAACGTATTTAAAGGTATTAATCAGGGGGCTTCCCTGGTGGCGCAGTGGTTAAGAATCCGCCTGCCAAGGCAGGGGACACGGGTTCGAGCCCTGGTCTTGGAGGATCCCACATGCTGTGGAGCAACTAATCCTGTGTGCCATAACTACTGAGCCTGCGCTCTCGAGCCTGCGAGCCACAACTACTGAAGCCAGCACACCACAACTACTGAGCCCGGGTGCCAAAACTACTGAGCCTATGCTGTAGAGCCTGCGAGCCACAACAACTGAGCCCACGTGCCACAACTGCTGAAGCCCGTGCGCCTAGAGCCCGTGCTCTGCAACAAGAGAAGCCACCGCAATGAGAAGCCCGCGCACCGCAACGAAGAGTAGCCCCCCGCTCGCCGCAACTAGAAGAAAGCCCGTGCACAGCAATGCAGCCAAAAATAAATAAATAAAATATAATAAATAAATAAAAAACATAAAAGAAAACTAACTGCATTTCCATAAAGACAAGCAAAAAAAAAAACACCAAAACTTACCAAAAAAAAGATATTAGTCAGAATTAACAAAAGCCAGCAGGACTTTAAGGCTATAACAGATGTATATTTCACATGACATCTACCCTTTTCTTGGTTCCCCACAAAATCCAGTAAGTTTGGTGCTTCAGCTGACCTTTTTGAAATTCATTCAGTCATCAGATATTTATTGAGGGTCTACCACGTGTCATGTCCCGTTGCTGAATTACAAAATTTTGTATCTAAATGTATATCTATAGCTTTATCTGGTCTCTGAGAACTCTCAGCTGACTATATTAAGTGCTTGATGTTTCATTGACCAGCAGCAGTAACATTGCTGTCAATCTCATTTGCATGGTGCCTTGCCATTTATGAAGCATTTTGACATTGTCAGGGAGGAAGAAATGTTCTAGGTTTTCCTGGCTGGTCTACAAATTAAATTGACCTGAGACAGGTTAACAGGAGGAAATCACAGAAAGGTTTAATAACATGTATACATGGGAGAGACACATGTATAGAACTGAGTAACTCACCAAATTGACCAAAACCCTCACCTGAAATATCACCTTCAGCTAAAGACGAAAGAGGATGTTGGTGGTGGTTCGGGACTTCAGAGGGGAGGAAGGCAGTTCACATGGAGATGGAAAAGCAAATGTTTGCTAGACAAATGCCTGCTGGGCCAGTCAGAGACGGGACGCAGAGAGGAGTGGTGATAGCTCTCTTTCTGGAGTAGGTAGGTCCTCTGTCTGTATTCTGTTAGGCAGTTGGTGGGGGAAGGGAATATCAAACTTTCTTCCTGAGTCTTTTGGGCCTTGATTGTTTTCAGCTTGAAATAATCCACATGCCAGAGAGACATTTGGGGGTAGCACATTCTGTTTCCCTATGACATATACATATGTACAATATGTTTCTTACATGAACCTGAGATCGTGTCAGGGAAGGCATTTAGTTCCTGGATTTGGGTACAGACTGCACCAAGGAAGCAGTGCTGTCCATATTTTTCCCTTATCACTTTGGAGACCTTTGCTGAGAGGAGGCAATCTGGGGCTCCTCCTTCAATTTTGATAAAGCAAATCATCTAAGTTGCAAAGGTGGTGATGTTGATGATTAAATGACTGTTGATTATATCTGTTATTCTTTCATTTATTTATTTAAATCTTTATTTATGTATTTTTGGCTGCGTCCGGTCTTAGTTGCAGCGCTCGGGCTTACTTGCCCCGTGGCATGTGTTATCTTAGTTTCCCCGACCAGGGATGGAACCTGCACCCCCCTGCATTGGAAGGCGGAGTCTTAACTACTGGACCGCCAAGGACGTCCCTATTGTTTCATTTAGAGGCACCTTATGGAGCTAAAATGAGGTGCAGCTGGGGTAAAAGCAGACACACGGATGACGGGTGTGCTGCTTCTATGAAGTGGGAGAAGGATTCTTCAGAAAGGAGAAACCAAAAGTTTATATACAGAAGTTGTCAGTTTGGAATTTGATTCCTTTGAAAGGGCCACATGCCCCTAGGAAGGTATACACCCGCAGAGATTTGGGGAGCCCAGCTGAAGATGGCTGGTAGGTCGGGGGGAGTCATGGAGCTGCAGGTCTGGGCTCATTGTTTGGGAAGCAGCGTTTGTGAGCCGAGGACTGCGTGCCACTCACAATCTGCCCTTGTGTGGTGAAGTAGACTGCTGGTAACACGATATCGTTAACTTAGAAAATACAGGCACGCCAGTCTTTGCCTTTTGTTTCTGAGCAGTGTCTTTGTGAACTCTATTTATAGTAAGTTCTGTCCCCCTCTGCTGGTGTAAGCCATTATTGCAGGCTACTTTCCATCTACCCATCCAACCTAGATTTTTAGTGCGAAAAGACCTTAAGAGATCACAAATCGAAGCCTTTGACGTCGTCACTCATCTGTGCATAAAGTTGGCACAAATACGCCAAAACCTTTCACTTCTACGTGCAGTATATTGTCTGGAACAGCTCCTTAGATGGGTTAGCCTTTGTCTTCTGACTGATGGGACTCTGTGGGTGTGGAATTCAGCCCGATGGGATTGCAGGTGGGGCTCCTCCCAAGGAGACCCTTGGGACAACTACTAATATGTGGTTTATTTTCCTCTACTCTGTAAGCTTGAATAAAGGAAACGGTTAACACCCACCCCTGGCACTTTCAGTGTCACCAGAATAGTGCCTCACCTTTATTGCCCGCGTTTCTGTTCCTCTTCAGACCTCTTTCTGTCTTAGCACAGGCCTAGAAGCTGACCCTGGACTCTGTGGTCGCAGGGCTCAGAGGGTTTTTGTTGTGGGTTTGCTGTTGGTACCGGGTATCCCCTGGTAGGGCTTCTGCATCCACCAGAGTGAGGGGTGCACTTGAGAAGACTCCTCTCTCCTTCATCTTTGTGCCCCCATTACTTCCATTGGCCACTCCTTTCTAGAAATTCTTTATTCCCTTGGCTTCTGTTACATTGAAGTTTCCAAATTCTTTTTTCTTTGAAGTCGCCTATTTTGTTCCTGGCTTCCTTTTCCTCCTCTTAGCCGCAAACTGTTTGATGTTCTCCAACATTTTATCCATAGGCTCTGTTTTCATCTTGGAAAATCTCAACTCCCCTACCTGTCACCTTCTATACAGATGCTCTCAAGGTCACACCTCCAGCCTCAGAGTTCCCCCAAGCTTGTCCTCTGTTTCCAGCTATGCTGAGCTACTTTTCTTTTTCTTTTTAAAGGTCAAGTTTTTTTGTTTGTTTGTTTTTTATAGATTTATTTATTTATTTGTTTATTTTTGGCCGCATTGGGTCTTCGTTGCTGCGTGCGGGCTTTCTCTAGTTGTGGCGAGAGGGAGCTACTCTTCGTTGCGGTGTGCGGGCTTCTCATCGTGGAGGCTTCTCTTGTTGCAGAGCACAGGCTCTAGGCGCACGGGCTTCAGTAGTTGTGGCACACAGGCTCAGTAGTTGTGGCTCACGGGCTCTAGAGCGCAAGCTCAGTAGTTGTGGCACACGGGCTTAGTTGCTCTGCGGCATGTGGGATCTTCCCGGACCAGGGATCGAACCCGTGTCTCCTGCATTGGCAGGCGGATTCTCAACCACTGAGCCACCAGGGAAGCCCTGAGCTACTTTTCTTTGGAGCTTTTCCTGCCATCTCAAACTAAGCATGTGTGGAGCGAAACCTGTCTTTTTACCTCTTTGTCATCATTCCTTTGCAACTCGCCTTTTTCTCTTAATGTCACATCTGCTGTTTGGGATACCCTGAATGTAGCTTCATGTCAGCACTGGAGTCTTTCTCCCCTTTGCCTCTCGAGTCTGAGTTCAGCTTCCGTGTGCTTCTGCCTGGTCTCTAGAGCTGTTCATTCCTTCCCATTTTCCAGAGCTTTTTATTTCTTCCCATTTTCATTGCTGAGGTTTGGGCCCAGGCTTTCGTCATTTCGTGCACGTAGTACTGTTGGGCCCTCTGACTAGTCTCCTTTTGTCCTAAATGCTTGCATTTTAGAAATCTGCCTCTTTAGAAACATTTAGTGGTTTTCTGCTCTAGAAGCTGGCATGTGGAGTCATCTACATACAGGCTGGCCTTCTCTCATTCCCCTATATCCTGACCGTTCTAGTGCAGTTAATGTAATCTTTTCCCAAGCCTCAAGTCTTCTCTGGTCCTTGACACAACTTATAACAATCTCTGTGTAGCCATCTCTTTTTATTTCCAAGTTTGGCCTGTCCTCTGAGGCCTGGCACAAGTCCCCAGTCTCTAGGAAGAATATCTCAGCCACGTCACCCTCTGGAATTGTGTAGCTGCTCTGACAGCAGTCAGGGATTGTCTTGTGATGTCTTTTGTATTATGTCTTATGTCTTATGTATTTTGTATTATGTATGATGTCTTATGTATTATGATGTCTTTTTGTATTTAATCCCTGTACTTGAATCTGTAGCAAGTGTCTGTCTTTTCTGCAAACTCTAGGTATAAACCTTGCACAGGTCAGTGCTTTAGAGATGCATGTTGAGCTGGATGGGTAGAATTGCAAGCACACTCCTGGATCAGAAGCTGGCCCTCACAATCTCGTCGTATATTCCTCAGATTCAGATTTACTTCCTGTGTGTGTGTGTGTGTTTGTGTATGTCTGTTTCAGTTGCAGATCCCTAGTGTGAAGGGCTTCGACTTTGCCAAGCAGCATCTGGGCCAGCACAATAAAGATGATATACTGATCATTCACGAGCCAGCACCGCTGCCAGGACCTGTGAAGGACCATACCACGCCCTCTGAGAGCGGAGATGTGCCGAGCCCCAAGGCAAAGATCCCTTCCAAGAGTGTCCGTCACAGAGGAAGGTTCTTACTGGGCTTTCTGTATTTTTCTCTATCGTAGCATGCGTTTCTGTGTTCCATTTGTCAGTTTCCAGTAGCAGAAAGGCTGATGGTGAGTGTTGTCCAGGTCTGCAGCTTGGAAGGCTGAAAACATTTGCCCAAAGTCAACGAACCTGATGGCTCTTGATCCACTCTAATGGACTCTCAAAGGAGGCCTGTGTGCTTTCCTTCCCCAAAGTGTTTAAGATTATAAATCACTGTCCATCATGGTTTGGTGGTCCGCCTGGAACTTCTTTAGGGATTGACCAGCTCTAGGGTCCATATTGTGGGGTGACCATGCCAGGCCCTCTGGAGGTGATATTAGGAATAATGTATAAAAAAATGCATGGCCTATGATACACAGTCAGCCAGTATCAGCTTTGCCCTTGCCCATTGATGCCAGCCACTGGAGCTGTGGCTTCCTGGCTTGGTCTGCAGGTGACCTTCATCATATCCTTCTTGCCTTGCTTGGCTTTTCTCCATGTGCTCCTCTTGTCCCCCATGTTAGCATGTGTGCATGGACTCTTCATCGCCTCCCACTGCCCAGCTCCCCATTCCCAGTTAATTCCCATTCCACTTATCAAAATTAAGTGCACAGAGAACTGCTTGCTAACAGACTACCTACCATCACCCGGTGACCCTGTGAGACGGGCTACAGCTGTGTGAAGACACGGTTCAGAATCAGGTTTTATTAACTTGACTTTAGATCAAAGAATGTTCAGGCTTTGGTATTGAAGCCTCCGATTATCAGCTTTCCTTTGAGCTTTGGAACTCTAAATCCAGATTTTCTGCTGAGAAGGGGAAAGTGTGTGATCATACCAACATTCAAAATGATCTTATTATTTCTGACTTAACAAAAAACCTACTCCAGCGTTTCTGGCCTAGTTTTAACGAATGTTAGAACACACTCTTTACAAAAGAAGATGAATAATGTAGAGAGATATCATTTGCTTAATTACTTTGCAGAGTGAGAGTAAATCAAATCATTAAAGATTATTGAATATGCTAGTACAGCATAGCAAAGTCTTTTTTTCTCCTCTGGTAGCTTCATCCTAAACATTTAGTCACAACATCTTAATGTTCTGCATGGTTAATATCATATTTTAGCATGTCTCAGGGGCACCAGAATGTCTCGGCATTTCAGGAAGCCCAAAGAGAAGGGGTGTTAACTGATTAAGGATTTTCACTAGCCTGGTGCAACCTGGGTTCTGTGACACCCTTGCTTTTTATATATAGAATCAAATCTCAGCGATAATCATTGCCTTTGTGTTGTAAGTGTAGGCTTCTTCCAAAGATTTGGAGTTATATGGGGTGACTGCAGAACTACCCTGGCTTCTTAGGAATTCTGCAGACCCAGCTAACGCCTAGCCAAGCTTGAACTCCAGATCCTCTAATCCAACCCACGCCAGCCCCAGACTGCCAGTCCAAGCCCAGGGAGCTGGGAGACCATCCTCCACTGGGTACCTGGTTTCCTACCATTTGTTGAAATGAGCCCACTGAGCCATTTAGTCAGCTGTGTTAAGCTGTCTTCACAAGGTGACCGTGTGCTATTAATGTGTTCCTTGAAGATGCCATGCCACGAAACAATGTTTTGGACTCTTTGATTTCTCCCAGTTTTGCCTGGAAGCCTGACTTCCACATCCAAATGAATGTGACCTTCCCCCCACCTTTCTTTCTTTTTCCTAATGTTTGTATTTGTTTTGTGTCTGCAGAGTTTCTCCCTCAGATGCTGACTCTACAGTTAGTGAAGAGTCCAGTGAGAGGGAAGCAGGGGACAAGACTCCAGGAGCGGTGACCGATGGCAAGTCCCACAGAGCCCTACAGAGTGGTCTGTGACCCTTCTTGTTCTCCACTTTAAAAGTAGTAATTATGAGGGAATTCCCTGGTGGTCCAGTGGTTAGGACTCCGTGCTTTCACTGCTGAGGGCTGCAGGTTTGATCCCTGGTCAGGGAACTAAGATCCCACAAGCTGTGCGGTGTGGCCAAAAAAAAAAAAAGTAATTATGAGCTTCCAATAGACTAGGGTTTTATACTACCTCAAATGCAGAACATTTAAAAAAACCCCCAAACCCGTGCAGTAGAATATTCATCTTTCGTTTAGTGACTTTCTCAGATTGACTGTCACCGTCTAACACTGTTTTTGTATCTGCATCGGGATGGGGGCGTGCTAGAAGTTAGAGATTCACTGATATATTTTGAGGTTAACAGTCACCTTCTACTCTAGTGGCGGCTCCTAAGGATTTTCCTCTCCGAAGGACAAGGAGGAACCAAACTAAAGAGTCTCAAAAACTGCATCCAGGTTTCAGTGACCTTTTTGGGAGCCTGTTCAAGTACTTCACAGTTGTCACTGTTAGAAAGTTGATTATTTCTCATAGGTCCAAGTGCATTATATTTGGTCCTGGTCCTAGATCTGTCTTCCAGAAATAGTTGAGTGTGATTAGATGGTTTAGCATATATTTACATGTGTTGTCAGATGCTGTAACTCCTTAGGCCAGGTGTGAAATGTACTTCACTCCCCTTCTAAAGAGTATTGTCATAAAACTTATGCCCTGCAGTAGAACTAAGCCCATAGGTCTTAGTAGACTTGGAGCATTTTTTGGCCTGATGACAAGGTAGGTTGGTTTTAGTTGAATTGATTCTGTTAAATGCGGTAGTACAGCTCTTATACTTGCTGGAGTTGTTTTTTTTTTTTTTTTGCGGAACGCGGGCCTCTCACTGTTGTGGCCTCTCCCGTTGCGGAGCGTAGGCTCCAGACGCGCAGGCTCAGCGGCCATGGCTCACGGGTCCAGCCACTTCGTGGCATGTGGGATCTTCCTGGACCGGGGCACGAACCCGTGTCCCCTGCATCGGAAAGCGGACTCTCAACCACTCTGCCACCAGGGAAGCCCTGCTGGAGCTTTATTTATGCTTCAGGGTTGTGTTTTAGTAATGCAAAGAAAATTGGGGTGCCTCAGGATATCATTTTTATTTTAATTAATTAATTTATTTGGCTGCGCCACTTGCAGGATCTTAGCTCCCCTACCAGGGATTGAACCCAGGCCCTTTGCAGTGAAAGCGTGGAGTCCTAACCACTGGACCACCAGGGAGTTCCCAGGATATCATTTTTAATAGTAATTTTTATACTTACATTTTCATCACAAATTTCTTTGTATAAAGATGCAGTACAGAGTGAGCCATATTCTATAAATGAATAGATTCTGGTTGGAAGCTGGAGGGCCTGTTCTATCACTGTCATGTTTGTGACTTTGTATGTCCCTTAGTCTTTGGGGCTCCTGTGGGATTAAACTAGCTGGTTTTTGAGATTCCTTCCAGTTTCTTCCAGTTGTTTCTTTTTTAATGTTAAAAAAATACCCCTTAGGGCTTCCCTGGTCGCGCAGTGGTTGAGAGTCCGCCTGCCGATGCAGGGGACCTGGGTTCGTGCCCTGGTCCGGGAAGATCCCACATGCCGCGGAGCGGCTGGGCCTGTGAGCCATGGCCGCTGAGCCTGCGCGTCTGGAGCCTGTGCTCTGCAACGGGAGAGGCCACAGCAGTGAGAGGCCCACGTACCGCAAAAAAAAAAAAACAACCCTTAGAATAAGGGAAGAATAAAGAATTTTTTCTTTAGCTCTAATTTCATAGAATCTTAAAAATTATTTAGCATTATGGTAACAGGTGTACTGTTTCAGATAGACAGGATTAAAATCTAATTTTGATTCTGGTAAAGAAATATTTGGGGAAAAAAATCAGCTCTGGAGTTTCTTAATTTCTGTTAATTGCATATCTGAGAAAATCTTGCTTTTAGTTCCTGTTTTTAAGTCCTTACTGTTAGTATTAGAACCAGTATATTCTACATGGCTAACAAAAATCGAATATCACTCAACATATATTTAAAATCCAAGTAGTAAGCATGTCAGTGTTGGGACTCGACTCAGAGTTGACCATGGAAGGAGACAAGAGGGCTAGATGTTCTCCTGGGTCCTAGAAGCTCAGATGCCACTATTTTGATTTGAAAATGCAGCAGAATTTGTATGTTATTTTCATGCTTTAGAAAGATGGTTTTCTCACTACAAATATCAATTCACCTGTAAAACTTTATTTACTTCTTAAAAATTTTAATGCTGCCATAAAGGTGTTTTATTCCTTGCCTAGAACTTAGTTAAATACCCTATAAAACTATTCTGAATTTTTATTCATAGCCTTTAAATTATTTTGTAATTCACATAAAAATCCATCTTGTGTTGCAAATCCTAATGAAATGCAAATTAATGGAGGCGGAAGATTGCTTGAGAACCATTCTGGGTCCCTCCTCCAAGCTGCCCTGGGACCGGTGTTGCCGCTCACTACAGCAGGCGGCATAGCTGCTGGGTCTCTTTAGACTCCTTGGCAAGGCTTTTGATGGCTGTCACAAGTCATCCAGCATTTTCAGGGCCCACCTTGCAATGGAAGCTGAGAAAAGACCATTGTTTTGGTTTTGGGTCAATTCAAGGTTGTACTTTATTCTTTCCCAGCTAACCATTTTTGGAAGGTGGCTAGACCATGATGCATACTTTTACAACCTTCGAGACCCTTATGAGATTATTCACTCTGTGTTCAGTGTCCCTGCGTTCACAGTTATTGCAGTTTTAGAATAAGTCACATCATTACCACTGCTTCCCCTTAGCAAAGTTGTGAAGACGGCTGAGGTTTGGAGTAACACATGTTCCTTAAGTGAAGGCAGCTACGTTCAGGCTACCAGTGCTGTGTCCAGGCATAATTCTAGTTTTCTCTGTCTCTTTATCATCAGGAATAAACCACGTAGGTAAGGATGGCTAAATGCTGAGTATTTTCTTTATGCTCTCCGTAGGTTACATGTATGCAAGGCTGTGATTTTTAAGTATTTAGAACTTCATTAATTTGAATTCAGCAAGTCCAGATTCTGGAATCTCACATAGGAACTAAGCTGACATTTACTTTTGCACATGCTAAAGAGTTCGCAAAGCAAATTAAATTTTTAACAACAATGTAGGGTGAATATTTTGACTATGTGTAACATCAGAGTTTTTCAAGTAATTGTGGAGGACACATTTATAAAATGATTGAGACCATAAATTATAACTCCCGGGCTTCCCTGGTGGCGCAGTGGTTGGGAGTCCGCCTGCCGATGCAGGGGACACGGGTTCGTTCCCCGGTCCGGGAAGATCCCACATGCCGCGGAGCGGCTGGGCCCGTGAGCCATGGCCGCTGAGCCTGCGCGTCCAGAGCCTGTGCTCTGCAACGGGAGAGGCCACAACAGTGAGAGGCCCGCGTAAAGAAAAAAAAAAAAAAAAAAAAATTATAACTCTCCTCTTTTCATTATAGTGAATTCCCAGAGTAGAATTTTATAAACTTAGTTGAGATGGCTAGTCATTTACTCATCCAGTTAGCAAATGTTTACTAAGGGCCTGTGATGGGTTAGATGCTAGGATAGGATGAAGACGAAGAGACAGATGTGATCCCTGCCTCACAGGATACTAATGTGGGTCACAGGCCTTAGTATTAATGCAGTGTGATGTATTTACCAATAGATAATGAAATTAATATTTCTTTAAAAATGTTCTGTTGCTTTGGTATTTCAGTAATTCAGATTGCCTTTTCCTGTGTCGTTTTGCTTTGTGGACATTATCCTATAATGTAATTTCTATCATATATATATATATATTTTGTTTGTTTGTTTGTTTGTTTGATAATATTTGAAGAGAAAGGACTTTAATCCAAAGTCCCTACTTGCCTGAAGGCAGGATTCACACAGTATTGATCTCTACGTAGCCCTTGTACTTTCCATTGGTCGTTATTATCCAGGTAGTTCTTTTTGAAAAAAAATGTGCAATGCATAGCAAACAATAAAAATAACTGTGTTTATAATATGTATTATATATATATTTCTATGTATAATAACCCAGTTTGTTTATATATATGTATGGAGATATATGTATGTGTGTGTATACAATATGTGAATATGACAGATAACAAACTGCTCTTTTCAGCCTTTTGGAAGGGCTGGGTTCCAGGCAGTATAGAAGTTGAGGGTTTTCTGCATGTCCCCTGCTTCTCCTGTTGCAGTTGGTGAATTATAGAGCAAGGATCCAGGTGGGGAGTGGGATGGGGCATGGACGGGAGTCAGACACAGGCCTGCAGCTCCCTGGACCCAGGCAGGCAGGCAGCGCAGGGGGGAGGGGCCTTTCTTCCTGGTCACCTTTGCACCCTGATCTTGTTACCATCCTGGAGGAAAGCAGTCTCAGCCTTAGGTATCAGTAGCTTAATGGGACACCCTTGTGACATCTGCTGTCACTTTAAAAGTTTGGGTTAGCAAGGCTAGCCTTATCTGATGAAGCTAATTATCTCCTTCTAGGCTTCTTGCCTGTAATTTGAGTAGCTGAAGGGATGAATGGTGGTGTCTGGCTGTGCTTGTATTGTGCAAATGGTCAGGCTCCCTTCAGGCAGGGAAAGAAAGCTGGAGAATAGCCTGAATCCAGACAAGTCTGCCTCCTGGACAAGAGAGATGTCTTCGTTCACAGAACTATGCACATAATTTCTCATCACTTGGGATAGCAAGTGAATATAATTCAAATTGAGAGGGAGTACAAAGATGTATGTACCACTGATGTGCATTCCTTCTATACAATATCAACTGCGACTCCTTACTGCTTTGCTCAACACTTCTTTTTTTTAATTTAATTAAAAAATTTTTTTTATACAGCAGGTTCTTATTAGTCATCAATTCTATACACATCAGTGTATACATGTCAATCCGAATCTCCCAATTCATCCCACCACCACCCCCCCAACCCCACTTTCTCCCCTTGGTGTCCATACATTTGTTCTCTACATCTTTGTCTCAATTTCTGCCCTGCAAACCAGTTCATCTGTACCATTTTTCTAGGTTCCACATATGTTTGTTAATATATATTTGTTTTTCTCTTTCTGACTTGATGCACTGTGTGTGACAGTCTCTAGATCCATCCACGTCTCAACAAATGACCCAGTTTTGTTCCTTTTTATGCCTGAGTAATATTCCATTGTATATATGTATCACATCTTCATTATCCGTTTGTCTCTTGATGGGCATTTAGCTTGCTTCCATGACCTGGCTATTGTAAATAGTGCTGCCGTGAACATTGGGGTGCATGTGTCTTTTTGAATTATGGTTTTCTCTGGGTATATGCCCAGTAGTGGGATTGCTGGATCATACGGTAATTCTGTTTTTAGTTTTTTAAGGAACCTCCATACTGTTCTCCATAGTGGCTGTATCAGTTTACATTCCCACCAACAGTGCAAGAGGGTTCTTCCCTTTTCTCCACACCCTCTCCAGCATTTGTTGTTTGTAGATTTTCTGATGATGCCCATTCAAACTGGTGTGAGGTGATAGCTCATTGTAATTTTGATTTGCATTTCTCTAGTAATTAGTGATGTTGAGCAGCTTTGCACGTGCTTCTTGGCCATCTGTATGTCTTCTTTGGAGAAATGTCTATTTAGGTCTTCTGCCCATTTTTGGATTGGGTTGTTTGTTTTTTTAATATTGAGCTGCATGAGCTGTTTATATATTTTGGAGATTAATCCTTTGTCCGTTGATTCATTTGCAGATATTTTCTCCCATTCTGAGGGTTGTCTTTTCGTCTTGTTTATGGTTTCCTTTGCTGTGCAAAAGCTTTGAAGTTTCATTACGTCCCATTTGTTTATTTTTGTTTTTATTTCCATTACTCTAGGAGGTGGATCAAAAAAGATCTTGCTGTGATTTATGTCAAAGAGTGTTCTTTCAAAGTTTTCCTTTAAGAGTTTTATAGTGTCTGGTCTTACATTTAGGTCTCAAATCCATTTTGAGTTTACTTAGGTGTATGGTGTTAGGGAGAGTTCTAATTTCATTCTTTTACATGTAGCCATCTAGTTTTCCCAGCATCACTTATTGAAGAGACTGTCTTTTCTCCATTGTATATCCTTGCTTCCTTTGTCATAGATAGTTGACCATAGGTGCGTGGGTTTATCTCTGGGCTTTCTATCTTGTTCCATTGATCTATGTTTCTGTTTTTGTGCCAGTACCATATTGTCTTGATTACTGTAGCTTTATGATATAGTCTAAAGTCAGGGAATTTGATTCCTCCAGCTCTGTTTCTTTCCCTCAAGACTGCTTTGGCTGTTCGGGGTCTTTTGTGTCTCCATACAAATTTTAAGATTTTTTGTTCTAGTTCCATAAAAAATGCCATTGGTAATTTGATAGGGATTGCATTGAATCTGTAGATTGCTTTGGGTAGTATAGTCATTTTCACAATATTGATTCTTCCAATCCAACAACATGGTATATATCTCCATCTGTTGGTATCATCTTTAATTTCTTTCATCAGTATCTGACAGTGTTGTGCATACAGGTCTTTTGTCTCCTGTCTAAAGGTAGCTTTATTCCTAGGTATTTTATTTTTTTTTGTTGCAATGGTAAATGGGATTGTTTCCTTAATTTCTCTTTCAGATTTTTCATCATTAGAGTATAGGAATGCAAGAGATTTCTGTGCGTTAATCTTGTATCCTGCAACTTTACCAAATTCATTGATTAGCTCCAGTAGTTTTCTGGTGGCATCTTTAGGATTGTCTGTGTATAGTATCATGTCATCTGCAAACAGTGACAGTTTTACTTCTTCTTTTCCAATTCATATTCCTTTTTCTTCTCTGATTGCCATGGCTAGGACTTCCAAAACTATGTTGAATAATAGTGGTGAGAGTGGACATCCTTGTCTTGTTCCTGACCTTAGAGGAAATGCTTTCAGTTTTTCACCATTGAGAATGATGTTTGCTGTGGGTTTGTCGTATATGGCCTTTATTATGTTGTGGTAGGTTCCCTCTATGCCCACTTTCTGGAGAGTTTTTATCATAAATGGGTGTTGAATTTTGTCAAAAGCTTTTTCTGCATCTGTTGAGATGATCATATGGTTTTTATTCTTCAGTTTGTTAATATGGTGTATCACATTGATTGATTTGCATATATTGAAGAATCCTTGCATCCCTGGTATAAAATCCCACTTGATCATGGTGTATGATCCTTTTAATGTGTTGTTGGATTCTGTTTGCTAGTATTTTGTTGAGGATTTTTGCATCTATATTCATCAGTGATATTGGTCTGTAATTTTCTTTTTTTGTAGTATCTTTGTCTGGTTTTGGTATCAGGGTGATGGTGGCCTCATAGAATGAGTTTGGGAGTGTTCCTTCCTCTGCAATTTTTTGGAAGAGTTTGAGAAGGATGGGTGTTAGGTCTTCTCTAAATGTTTGATAAAATTCACCTGTGAAGCCATCTGGTCCTGGGCTTTTGTTTGTTGGAAGCTTTTCAATGACAGTTTCAATTTCATTACTTGTGATTGGTCTGTATTTTCTGTTTCTTCCTGGTTCAGCCTCGGAAGGTTATACCTTTCTACGAATTTGTCCATTTCTTCCAGGTTGTCCATTTTATTGGCATAGAGTTGCTTGTAGTAGTCTCTTAGGATGCTTTGTATTTCTGCAGTGTCTGTTGTAAGTTCTTCTTTTTCATTTCTAATTTTATTGATTTGAGTCATCTCCTTTTTCTTGATGAGTCTGGTTAATGGTTTATCAATTTTGTTTATCTTCTCAAAGAATCAGTTTTTAGTTTTATTGATCTTTGCTATTGTTTTCTTTGTTTCGATTTCATTTATTTCTGCTCTGATCTTTATGATTTCTTTCCTTCTGCTAACTTTGAGTTTTGTTTGTTCTTCTCTCTCTGGTTCCTTTAGGTGTAAGGTTAGATTGTTTATTTGAGATTTTTCTTGTTCCTTGAGGTGGGCTTGAATAGCTATAAACTTCCCTCTTAGAACTGCTTTTGATGCATCCCATAGGTTTTGGATCGTCCTGTTTTCATTGTCTTTTGTCTCTAGGTATTTTTTGATTTCCTCTTTGATTTCTTCAGTGATCTCTTGGTTATTTAGTAACGTATTGTTTAGCCTCCATGTATTTGTGTTTTCTACGTTTTTGTCCCTGTAATTCATTTCTAATCTCATAGCGTTGTGGTCAGAAAAGATGCTTGATATGATTTCAGTTTTCTTAAATTTCCTGAGGCTTGATTTGTGACCCAAGATGTGATCTATCCTGGAGAATGTTCCATGTGCACTTGAGAAGAAAGTGTAATCTGCTGTTTTTGGATGGAATGTCCTATAAATATCGATTAAATCTATCTGGTCTGTTGTGTCATTTAGAACTTCTGTTTCCTTATTTATTTTCATTTTGGATGATCTGTCCCTTGGTGTAAGGGAGGTGTTAAAGTCCACCGCTATTATTGTGTTACTGTCGATTTCCTATTTTATAGCTGTTAGCATTTGCCTTATGTATTGAGGTGCTCCTATGTTGGGTACATATATATTTATAATTGTTATATCTTCTTCTTGGATTGATACCTTGATCATTATGTAGTGTCCTTCCTTGTCTCTTGTAACATGCTTTATTTTAAAGTCTATTTTATCTGATATGAGTATTGCTACCATAGCTTCCTTTTGATTTCCATTTGCATGGAATATCTTTTTCCATCCCCTCACTTTCAGTCTGTATGTGTCCCTAGGTCTGAAGTGGGTCTCTTGTAGACAGCATATATATGGGTGTTGTTTTTATATTATTCAGCAAGCCTGTATCTTTTGGTTGGAGCATTTAATCCATTCAAGTTTAAGGTAATTATCGATATGTATGTTCCTATTCCCATTTTCTTAATTGTTTTGGGTTTGTTTTTGTAGGTCCTTTTCTTCTCTTGTGTTTCCCACTTAGAGAAGTTCCTTTAGCATTTGTTGTAGAGCCGGTTTGGTGGTGCTGAATTCTCTTAGCTTTTGCTTGTCTGTAAAGCTTTTGATTTCTCCATTGAATCTGATTGAGATCCTTGCCAGGTCGAGTAATCTTGGTTGTAAGTTCTTTCCTTTCATCACTTTAAGTATATCATGCTACTTCCTTCTGGCTTGTAGAGTTTCTGCTGAGAAATCAGCTGTTAACCTTATGGCAGTTCCCTTGTATGTTATTTGTCGTTCTTCCCTTGCTGCTTTTAATAATTTTTCTTTGTCTTTAATTTTTACCGATTTGATTACTGTGTGTCTTGGCGTGTTTCTCCGTGGGTTTATCCTGTATGGGACTCTCTGCACTTCCCGGACTTGGGTGGCTATTTCCTTTCCCGTGTTAGGGAAGTTTTCGACTACAATCTCTTCACATATTTTCTCTGATCCTTTCTCTCTGTCTTCTCCTTCCGGGACCCCTATAATGCGAATGTTGTTGCGTTTAATGTTGTCCCAGAGGTCTCTTAGGCTGTCTTCATTTCTTTTCATTCTTTTTTCTTTATTCTGTTCTGCAGCAGTGAATTCCACCATTCTGTCTTCCAGGTCACTTATCCGTTCTTCTGCCTCAGTTTTTCTGCTATTGATTCCTTCTAGTGTGGTTTTCATTTCAGTTATTGTATTGTTCATCTCTGTTTGTTTGTTCTTTAATTCTTCTGGGTCTTGGTTAAACATTTCTTGCATCTTTTCGATCTTTGCCTCCATTCTTTTTCCGAGGTCCTGGATCATCTTCACTATCATTATTCTGAATTCTTTTTCTGGAAAGTTGCCTATATCCATGTCATTTAGTTGTTTTTCTGGGGTTTTATCTTCTTCCTTCGTCTGGTACATAGCCCTCTGCCTTTTCATCTTGTTTGTCTTTCTGTGAATGTGGTTTTTTTTCCACAGGCTGCAGGATTGTAGTTCTTGCTTCTGTTGTCTGCCCTCTTGCTCAACACTTTTTTTAGTGTTGAGGGGAAACCTGTATATTTTTCACTTATGCTTGAGGTTTCAAAACTTAGGCTTTTGTTTAAAAATAGTTTTGGCATGCCTTCACTCCTTCTCTTGGCCTGTTGGCCATTTATTTTGAAGCAGTGTCCAGAGTGTCTAGAGGTGACCTGTGGCTTAGAGGGAGGGCATGTGGGATCTTAGTGTGTCTAACTGGAGAGTTCTTTCCATCCATTCAGCCCCTCTTCATCTCTTTCTTTGCCTTTAAAAAACTTTTTTTTTTTTAATTTTATTTTTGGCTTCATTAGGTCTTCGTTGCTGCATGCGGGCTTTCTTTAGTTGCAGTGAGTGGGGGCTACTCTTCATTGTGGTGCGTGGGCTTCACATTGCAGTGGCTTCTCGTTGCGGAGCATGGGCTCTAGGCGTGTTGGCTTCAGTAATTGGGGCATGCGGGCTCAGTAGTTGTGGCACGTGGGCTCAGTAGTTGTGGCGCACGGGCCTAGTTGCTCCGCGGCATGTGGGATCTTCCCCGACTAGGGCTCGAACCCGTGTCCCCTGCACTGGCAGGCGGAATCCCAACCACTGCACCACCAGGGAAGACCCTCTTTGCCTTTTTAAAATTAAAGTTTATTTGAATTATTTCTATTATAAAAGTAGTACTGACTAGAGAAAATCCACGTTACAGAAAATACAAGAAATTGGAGAACATTACTCATTATACCAAGATCCAGTCTCTGTTAAAGTGTTTTTCTGTCTTTTTTTCTATACATTTAAATATTTTTCTTTTTTGCAGTTCTGGTTACTTAAAATAATTACCCTTTTAACCATTTATCAGTGTTCTCTTCATCTGTTTTTTTGTTTGTTTTTTTTTTGTGGTACGTGGGCCTCTCATTGTTGTGGCCTCTCCCGTTGCAGAGCACAGGCTCCGGACGCGCAGGCTCAGCGGCCATGGCTCACGGGCCTAGCCGCCCCGCGGTCCCGGACCGGGGCACGAACCCGTGTCCCCTGCATTGGCAGGCGGACTCTCAACCACTGCGCCACCAGGGAAGCCCCTCTTCATCTGTTTTTAAAGTGGGAACTAATTCCATGCAGGCAGCGGCTTTTTCTTCTCCTGACTCTTCATTTTCTTTCTTCATCAGAACTGAGAAGCCCGAAGCCTTAATCATTCACCAGTACTTGCCAGCAGGTCCACAATCCCCTGGTCTTTTGTTATCTCAACAGTGTAATTACCTTGCAACTAAAGTTATATCACTTCAAATGAGCATGGACATTCAGAGCTGCCATAAGTGTTGTCCTCCAAGTTCTGTAAATTGCTACTGGCCTACCCACGTCAGGCTTCTCCTGTCCTTTACCCTGTCTTACTGAAGACTTTGAAACACCTTTAGACAAAACAGGGCCACTTGGGGCACAAAATGTCGTAGTGATTTTCATATCTTGCCTACGGATATTTGTAATTTTTAATGAGACTGAAGGAGACGCTAGTTATCCCAGACAATTTAAGCTCGAATGGTGACATTTCAAGTACTCTGCCATGGAGTTGGGGATGTGTTTTTGGTCAGGGGCCCATCTGACGATTCTTTAAGAAATCCCTAATTGTGATGATTTGTTCTTTCTTTACAATGACTTTATTTCTTAATTTTGCTTTTCCTTCTGTTCCAGGGGCAGCACCCAGCTCGGGGAATGAGCAGCATTCGTCAGCCTCCATCTTTGAGCATGTGGACAGGATCTCCCGCTCCTCGGAGGCCAGTCGGCGGGTCCCCAATAAGATTCAGCTGATCGCCATGCAGCCCATCCCGGCACCTCCCGTTCCACACCCCATCCTGGCCGACCGAGTGGCCGAAACCAACAAAATTAACAAAGAGGTATTTGGTTTTATGAAAAAGTACATTAATAAAAAAAAAACCTTAGATTCTCATTTGGTCACTGCTTAAAAATGAAGTTAGTGTCAAAAATATGAGCTAAAGATATGAGCTGCTCACAGATGTTCTTAATTTAAAATCTGATACTCAGTGTTTTTAGATCATATACCATTCAAGGACACTAGTAGGCACACTGGTGGATGTGCAGATTAAAGACCGGGGGTGGCTATCCTGAGAAAGTCCGCCTTAGCCCGTGGCTGGGGTTTGGGGATTTGGATCTTGGAAAGATTCCCACCATTCCCAGAATGGAGTGGCTCGCTGTGCCTAAACTGTTTGTACAAGCAACATGATTTTTGCTGAGCAACTCTTTCTTCTGGGAGTCTGGAATTTTGGTACATGCTAGGCAGAGGGTGCCTATGTGACCGGCCTCCAGTAAACATCCTGGGCATTGAGTCTCTAATGAGCTTCCCTGGTAGACGTGTCACATGTGTTGTCACAACTCATTGCTGGAGGAGTTCACATCCTGCGTGACTTTTCTGGGAAAGGACTCTCGGGAGCTGTGCCTGGTTTCCTCCAGACCTCACCCTATGTGCCATTCCTCTGTCCTGGTTTTGCTTTGTGTCCTTTTGCTGTAATAAATTGGACTTACATTCTGAGTCCTGAGAGTTCTCCTAGTGAATCGTTGAATGTGGGGTAGTCTTGGGACCACAGTAGACTCTGTGATCCCTGATAGATCTGCTCTGGCCCCAAACGTCTAGGTAAGTCTTGGGAAGAAACTGTATTTCCAGTGACTCCTGGAACAGTGAGTTAGATCTGCTTTCCTCCTAAGATTTGGGGAACCCGAAGGCCAGGTCACGTCACTGTTAGCTTGAACTTGAGGAGTTTGACCTGGTCTGGACCATGAGTGGAACGAATGCTGTTTAGGGTCGCACACACGGTAGCATCATGACTGTCAGTTTCTTGCCTCTAAGAAATACCTGCTGCTGTTGTGAGTTCTGCCAGGTGAACTAATAATTGATGCAATTCAATCCTTAAAGTGGATCATCTTACAGAAGTCTTAGCAAGAGTTCTTACACATTCTCCTCCCCACACCTCATTGGCTCCTTGCCAAGGACATGACCAGAAGAACGTGCGTCATGGGTTCAAGGTGACACATGCTGCCCCTTCTCACTGATGCTCAGGAGCCCTGACCCTGCATGACCCCGGTCCTAGCCTAGACCTATGACCCCATCAGTCCTGTGTTGCATGTGCCTCACATGGCCATGAGTAAGCACCCTGGAGTGCATTCTCCATGTGGCCAAAAACAGAAGAGAATAAGCTCACCAGCCCTCACAAGTGGATAGCACTCATCGCCACTTTTTTCTTTTACTATCTTTAAAATGTATTTGATGCATGCATATGGTATAGGAAACATATATATTGATTATAGAGCGTAAATGAAAACCCAACTTAAGACCAAGAGCATTATCAGTACTGGTGCACCTACCGGTAGGCTCCATACATGTCAGTGGAAATGGTTTCTTTTTAGGAGGTTCTGGTGCAGATTCCTAGCATGTCTTGGTCCTCCTGTGGGGACCTCATATATTTTAAAGAACAGTTAGATCCTGATAGAGTAAGAGTCATCCTGCTGGGAAGTTGTCAAGCATCTCATCCACCTGGCCCTCCCTCAAGCAGCCGCAAGGAGCGTGTGGCTCCTTGTCCACTGTGGCGAGGCCAGGAGCGTCCCACCTTGTCTTAGACGTTGCTCCTGCTCTCTTCTCCTAGTCGGATGCCTAGTTTGTTTTCCCTTTTTCCCTCTGTCTCCATCTCGCTTGCTGTTAAGTCCTCTGAAGCTGGGCTAAGGGCTTAGAAAACAAGGGGATGCACCTCCATGAAGGAAAGCATTCCCCGTCTGCTCTCCCTGATAGCTCAGCCGACCTGCCGCTCCCGGAGCTGTGGCCTCATTCCCCCAGACGTGCATCTGCATTCCTGCTTCTGGCCCTCAGCACCTTGGTGCCTGCCCTGCACACCCTGTGCCTACTTCCCTCCCTCCCCTGCTTCAGAACCAGCCAGCTCTTGGAGACCTAGTTCAGGCCCCTTGTAGCCAGCGAGGATGTGTTTCCATACGTGTCGATTTTCCTCTTTGAGGAGGGGTGTCTCGTGGCTGGGGGCTTGTTTTGGTAACACTAAACATCATTAGTAAATGGGTATTTTATTGTGTAATGCAAATATCTTCTTTCACTCTGTCTTAATTTAAAAATCTCTAAAGTAGTGATATTATTGGGTATGGAAAATATTTTCTCTTTTCTCGGGTCGTATGACATATAGTTGTCACTGTCTCTCAGTATCTTCAGAGTTGCCACTGGCCTCTTTCCCGGGTTTGAGTTCTTTTGCCCTGTTTGGGGGCCGACACCACGGCTTCCCGCATCCCACCCACCACGTGGAGTGTGGGGATACAGCTCCGGATGATGGAGCTTCCCCATGCCCCGTGTGGGTGTGCCTGTCCCTGTCACCCCTTTGGGGCCTCGTGGGAGCCTAGGACAGCCGGGGGCGGGGGGAGGAGAGTCGCAGGAAGGCCTCCCAGCTGCTTTCTCTGCGTGGTCCCAGAGACCGTCAGAATGTTCCGTCTGTCTCGTTTCCCAGATCCAGACAGCGCTGCGGCACAAGTCGGAGATCGAGCACCATCGGAACAAGATCCGGCTCCGCGCCAAGCGCCGCGGGCACTACGAGTTCCCGGTGCTAGACGAGCTGTCGTCGGGAGACACGCGGGAGCGGCACCGCGTGTACCGCAGGGCGCAGATGCAGATCGACAAGATCCTGGACCCCACGGCCAGTGTGCCCTCTGTGTTCATAGAGCCCAGGAAGAGGTGGGCCCCGAGCCGGGCTGCAGGGCTCGGCCGTGGAGGGGGCGGGGAGAAGTCTCTGCAAGCGACTTCAGGCTGGGAGGCTGCCATCCCGCCTGGAGGTCACCTGTGGTGAAGGCTGCATTCATTCCACCCCAGTGGCCCCGGAGCACCTCCCTGGGTTTCGTGTCTCCTGGAATTCAGGCTTCTGAAAAGGTGGCGCCTTCCTTCTCAGAGGGCTCCAGGGCTCCCTCTCCCTGCTTCTCTTCTTCAGCTCTCACCCCCAGCATCTCCACCTCCCGTGCTTGGTCACCAGTTCGGCCGGACGCACAGCCACTCTCAGAGTCTCGGTCTCTTGGTCTCCCAGGCCCTTGCTCCCTAATGCAGAGGCATTTTCTGTAAGATCAGCTCTCGTTTGTGTCTTGCTCTGCTCACACCTGTGCTGGCTTGGGCTGCCTGCCGGGTGGACCCTGGGCTCCTGTACCTAGCAGGGCATTGCCTTTCACCCAGCTGCTCCCCCCTCCGCCCAGCAGCACAGAGGAACTGCCGCCCCCTAGGCAGTGGCATCATCGCCTCCCAAACTTTCATCTACATTCCTGTTTCTGGCCCTCCACACGGTCCTGCCTGCACCTCACACTTGCCCCACTTCCCTGCCCATCCGCAGATCCTACTCATTTTTCAAGACCTAGATCAGGCCACAGGTAGCCAGCGGTGATATTATGCTCTCTTGTTCCGTGTGTTTAGTATAGTCTGCCCCGGTGGACTGTGAGCTTTCTTAGAACAGAGACTGTGTCTTACACATTGTTTACATCCTGTGGGGTGTTTACTACAGCGGCTAGCAGGTCCTAGGTGTGCAGAAAATACTTGGCGTTTAGTTGATGAGCCCATGGCCGGAAGGTTATTTCCTATGAAGATAAACTCTCTTTACTCCTGGCAGCTCCAGGATAAAACGTTCTCCTAAACCACGCCGGAAACATCAGGTCAATGGCTGCCCCGGAGATGCTGAGAAGGACAGACTTATCACCACAGACAGCGACGGCACTTACAAACGGCCCCCTGGTGTCCACAACTCTGCCTATATTGGTTGCCCGGTGCGTAATGTTGAGCCTTGCTTCTGGTCGCTCTTAGGGAGAGAAGAATGAGCAGTGACGGCTGCTGCCCTGGGTGACGCTGATGCCCAGTAGGGGATGCTCCAGGGCCAGCTAGGTTGTGAGGCATGTAGGGTGGGGAAGGGGTGGGCACTTCCTTTGAAGAAAGACTCGAGTCATAGAGAGCAAGGGGCTGCTGGGGGAGCCCTCTGGAAACACACTCAGTGTTTACTTCCTATTAAGCAAACCCTGTCCTCTCAGGCTTCAGAATGGCAACTTCTCGAGGTTAATTGGAAAACAGAGAGAAGCGTCCAGAAAGTTTCTTTTTTCTTCCCTTCATCAGAGAGTTGTTTGGGTTTCATGGTGGTAGGAGGGACATTTAGGGTTTTGTCCCATCTTCTGTTCTTGGAGTGCTAAGAGGATATTACATTTGCTAATATATATATCTAGTTTTAAAGGAAGAAAGAGCTTAATGGAAATTAAGAAATAGGGAGTTAAACAATTTTTTCCAAAGGAAAGGGGCACAGAGTTGCTTGTAGTGTTAAAGCAGACGTTGACGGCATTAAGACACATACAGACCCCACTGAGCAGGGAAGAAAGGGCCAGCCTCCCCAAGGGGCCGTGAGAAATACAGACACAAAGACACCCCAAGACAGAGCAGAAGCCCCACGTTCCCAGTGTGTCTGGCAGCACCGGGACACACAGTGCACGTCTGTAGCCCTGTGCCAGGGTGAAGCCCTTTCTCGTTGCACAAGACCACCTTTCTCCTTCTGGAGACAAAGTTACAGACCCATCCTTTTTAGAGAGAAATTAGCAAAAACACATTCTTGGAGAAGGAGTTTGTGATGTACATGATCACTCAGTTAGAGCTTATGTAACCAGTGATTTCTTATTTGAGTTTTATATTTTATCTCTCAGATTACACAAATAACTAACACTGAGAGACACTAAACATAATTACACATATGTGCCGAATACCATCCTGACATTGGGGCTAAATATAATTGAGTCATAATCATCTGAAAGAACCAGGCTTTTCCTTTGGAACTTACTGTGTTTCTGGTGTCCTGAGACTGACCATCCCTTCGTAACTGGCTCATGAGGACTGGTGTGATTCCCGCGGGTTGGAATGTCTACAAATTAGGCTGCTTTTCTCCCCAACAGAATGAATGAATCATTTCTGAAGGCTGTGAATGAATTCCTCAGGTCGGGGAACCTCAGGCAGTTCTCACAGTAGATGGCGCTCCTGAGCCACTGCCATGTTTTTGGACAGGTGTTTGGGCATCTGTGGTGTTTGGCTTGATCTGGGGAGGGCTGTTCCCTTGACTCCCCAGGATGGTCCCCTGGAGCTTTCGTTTTTGTTTCATCCGGGATCTCAGAGATCCTGTTGTGTGACACCAATGAGCAGAAGAAGGGGGAGCATTTCTTCTTCCCTCTTAGCTTCCAGAGCCCCAGGGCTCCTTCTCTGAGACAAATCTGTAGGAGAGCCTTTGCAGTCCCGCACGTTCTTTTTTCAGTAGCCCTGAGTTCCATCATCCAGTGCCACTGAGTTTTGTGAGGAAATAACCTGTCCTCCCCTTGCTCTCTCAGTGACCATAAATCAGGCCTCTTTCATGGTGGCCCAGACTACCCTTTTTCTCCTTGCTTTTTTTCTTAGCAGAAAGCACAGAGGTTCCTCCCTCAGCTGGTGGGAAGAAGCCCTTCCCTGGAGAACACTAACTCAGTCAGCTGCTTCATCCCACATGGCTCCATTTTTCAAAGATTCCCTAATAAGAAATTCTTCCTCAGATGGACTTTTTACTTTCTTTCCCTAAAAATTCTGAAACATATATTTTCTTTTTTTAATGCTTATATTGTATGATTTTTATTTTTTAATTTTATATTGGAGTATAGTTGATTTACAATATTGTGTTAGTTTCAGGTGTACAGCAAAGTGATTCAGTTATACATATATCTGTTTTTTTTTTTGTGGTACACGGGCCCCTCACCGCTGTGGCCTCTCCCCATATATCTATTCTTTTTCAGATTTTTTTCCAATATAGGTTATTACAGAAGATGGAGTAGAGTTCCATGTGCTGTACAGTAGGTCCTTGTTGTATATGTTAATCCCAACCTCCTAATTTATACCTCCCCCCACCTTTCCCCTTTGGTAACCATAAATTTGTTTTCTAAGTCTGTGAGTCCGATGAAACATATACCTTCACAGATAATGCCTTTTTGGGAACTCACCTTTTCTTAGGTAGTATTTCATCTTGAAGGTTATACTAGACATACTTTTTTTTTTTGCGGTACACGGTCCTCTCACTGTTGTGGCCTCTCCCGTTGCGGAGCACAGGCTCCGGACGCACAGGCTCAGCGGCCATGGCTCACAGGCCCAGCCGCTCCGCGGCACGTGGGATCTTCCCGGACCGGGGCCCGAACCCGTGTCCCCTGCATCGGCAGGCGGACTCTCAACCACTGCGCCACCAGGGAAGCCCTAGGCATACATGTTTTTGAACTGTCTTGAATTATATGCTTTCGCCTCTAAATATCTTCTTCTTGAGAGCGCTCTTCTTCTGAGGTGAAAGAGATATTTCTGGACTTCTTGTAACTAGGGCTACCATTATAATTCAAGCCTCAGCAAACATTGACCCTCAGGCAAATCCGGCCTGCTGTCTGCTTTTGTAAATAAAGTTTTATTGGAACACAGCCACACCCATCATTTTTGTGTTATCTACGGCTGCTCTTGCTACAGTGGCAGAGTTAAGTAGCTGTATGGCTCACGAAGCCTAAACTGTTTACTCTCTGGCCCTTTATGGAAGTTTGTCAATGCTGATATAATTTATTATACAAGCCAGACACTTGTGAGGGTGAAAGGAGATGCTGTTAATTATCCTGGGACAACAAGCATGAACTGAGCTTGTCCTGGGCCAACCATGGTGCATGATCACTGTCTTATAATACCAAAGATTGCAAAGAGGCACCAGAATACATCGTCTCTGATGACTAAAGGTAAAAAGGTTCTCATGTATTTCTGAGGAGTGATAGGTGAACATGTATCTGTGCAAAGGAAACGAGTTGAATATCAAAGTCATCAAACTTGGGGGCTTCCCTGGTGGCATAGTGGTTAAGAATCGGCCTGCCAACGCAGGGGACACGGGTTCGAGCCCTGGTCCGGGAAGATGCCACGTGCCATGGAGCAGCTAAGCCCGTGTGCCACAACTTCTGAACCTGCGCTCTAGAGCCCGCGAGCCACAGCTACTGAAGCCCGCGCGCCTAGAGCCCGTGCTTCGCAACAAGAGAAGGCACCGCAACGAGAAGCCTGTGCACCACAAGGAAGAGTAGCCCCCGCTCGCTGCAACTAGAGAAAGCCCGCACGCAGCAACGAAGACCTGACGCAGCCAAAAATAAGTAAAATAAATTAAAACAAAGTCATCAAACTTGGATTCAAGAGAATGGAATTCAAATTCCAATTCAGGGATCCTGGGTAAATCTCAGCTTCTGAAGATCACAGTTATTCATTTCTTATTAAGTACCATCTATGTGTGAAACACTGTGCTGGATGTTGGGACATAGGAAAATGAACAAGGCCTCTTCTTGGCCTGCAGGTTGCTAATAATCTAGCCTGCGAAGTGTGGAGGCAGCAAGAAGACCAGAGAACAGGAAGCTCTGACATCACGGCTCTGTAGTTCTTTGCCTTCTTGGCAGGATTCATGGGATCAGTGAGACTCCAAGGGGACCTCACTTCACACCTTCACACATGTCTCTCTTGCTGTAAAAGTTAAACCTTCTTTAAAGTTATGACTACTGAGGGTGAGACTGGTAGTGGCTATAGCTCTTAAGGACTCTCTTCAAGTGTATGTAGGGTTTGTCCCCCACCTTGGAATCTCACTTTAGGCTGTGGCCACACCGCTGTCTTCCTTGCAGTGTGGTTACCCAGTCAGCTCCTGGAACTACCGTCAGGAACATCGCTTCTGGCTTTGGAGAGACCCTCTTACTTACCAGTAGGATGTTTTTACAGACATGCTTATCCTCTTCTCCATGAAGTGTTAGGTTGGGGGCTTTCTACTGGCTACATTCTTCCCCATCTGCTCCTCGAGAAAACCAAGAACGGAAGAAGGGCATGAGTGGGGGCCGTTTTTTTGCACCTTGTAAGGAGAGGAACACAGAGTCTTGCCAATGCTACGTCATAAACCAGAGACCTTTGGGGCCCCGAATCCTTACCTTGATGACTAAGTCATTTAGTAGAACTTTACGGGGATATTGTGTTTTGGAGAAACAGCCTCACAGGACTAAGTGTGTATTGTACCTTGGAGTGAGACCGTCCACTCGCTGTTGTGAAGGGCAGAGCACCTGCCCATCTCAGGGGAGCAGTCTCTACCTAATGGCACTTGTTTCTGTCGAGGGTGAGGGCCCAGTGATGCCAGGGCTTCCGGGTCTGCCAAGAGAATCCAGAACTCTTGAGTTTTAGTAGGAAATTTTCAGATTTTTAAAATATTGCTCATCTATTTTTTAAAGACTGGTGCGGGCTAAGCACAACAGGCCCGTGAGCTGTTGGTGGGTTTGCTGGTACGTTTTCTGGTTTTCTTTCTGCTTGGAGTGCTTGGAGTTAAGCAGCTGCTGCTGTTAAGTGTTTGACACTGGTGTGAATAATAACGGATCGTTGCTGGACAGACCATAGTCATTACGAAGCATTTTAGGCAGTTGGCTGAGAGGAAGGACGTGTCTCTGCAAGAGAGATTTTCTTTGTAAGAGACTCACTGATCCAAAGAGATCTGGGAATGCCTTCCTTTGGCCCTCATGTAGAGTGATCCAACGAGGGGTCACCAGCCCCTGGAGCAGAACCTCTTCTCTTTTCAGTGTGTCAGTTGTAGTCATTGTGATGTTTGGGCTTCTGGGACCACTGAGACCAGGAAGGCCTCTTCTTCCATTGGTTCCTTGTTTTGTCTCTTACAGTTTACCGAGTATATGTTATGACAGCATTTGGCTCAGAAGGTAGTATCAGGAAATAAGATTTTTAAAAAATCTTAATTGTTACTTATGTCCCTGCCTCTTCGACAGTGGATATAGAATATAATTTAAACTTTTCTTGTTGACTCATGTTATCCAGGGATACCGCCATTTAAAAGAAGTTAGTTTCTGAACAAATAATTGACACTATTTACTGTTTGTAAAGAGTTGTCGTAATAGGTATTAAAATGGTTTATACACACGTAGTTGTAATATCGTGGTGCCTTTGAACTCTTCTGCGGGTGTATGGGGCGAATACACCTATACAACAATAGGTGTATTCTTCCTATTGTTAATAGTCAATAGACTGCTTTAGTTTTGGGTTTCTGTATCTAGGGAAAGTCAACTAGGTAATTTAGTATATAGACTCTGACACATCATTTTTGGTTGCTAGGGGCTTTCAGGAAAACATGTGCACTTCCAGGTACTGAGATACATTTCAGGGAGTTGATTGAGTTTTGCTGGACAAATGACTGTTGAATAATTTTACTTTTTTATTTCTTCTGATTCAAACTTTTTGCCTCCATGAAAGGTAGTGCACATTCCTCAGCTGTGATTTGAAAAATTCTTATGGTAAACCCATTCCTCAGTGTCAGTGAAAATTGTTAAATTCTTTTTTAGTCCTAGAGTTTTGTTTTTGGGTCTCCACAGAAGCTCGTGTCTGATTCTTCACTTTGCTGTTTCCCCCACTGTAGTCTGATCCCGACCTCCCAGCAGATGTGCAGACGCCGTCTTCAGCTGAGCTGGGGAGGTATCCAGGCCTGCCCTTCCCGGCCTCCCAGTACATCCCGCCCCAGCCGTCCATCGAGGAGGCGCGGCAGACCATGCACTCCCTCCTGGATGATGCTTTTGCCCTCGTGGCCCCCAGCAGCCAGCCCCCTAACACTGCAGCTGCAGGCCCTGGAGTCCCGGCCGGCCTGCCTGTGAACAGCACCCCTTCCCGGGAAGAGAGACGAGCCACCCAGTGGGGATCCTTCTACAGCCCAGCTCAGACGGCCAACAACCCATGCAGTGTAAGTGTGGACCTTCTAGAATTCTCTTATGGGCAAGATGTCGGACCTTTGTTGCCTGACTGCCTTGTTTTCAGGATCCCTGCAATACTCTTGTTGGATTTGATTGGAATTAAAGCTTGGATGATGAGTCTTAGTTTTTATTATCTTCTAGGTTAATTCTCAGTGTTGAAAGCATTCTTTTGTGCAACTCAGGTGTTTTGTGGAGGTATCTTCCTGAGTTCCCTTCGTTATCATGAAATATAGGTGGAGTATGTGTCAAAATATATTCTCATTGATGTCTCCATAAGAGATACAGTTAAGAATGTACTAGAATCATTAAGTTTTTTTGTGTAGGCCACCTGGGACTGAAGAGGTGAGGTGAGGGTCTGGGTGTAGGCAGCTAGTCCACAAGTAGCCAAGCACAATCATTTTCAAATACTAGATTTCCGTCTTGGGAGTTGACATTTCAGTGTTTCATCTGTCTTTGTGATCCTTTATTTTTTTCATATTCAGTCAGACCTTTCAAATGTACCTTCTCAAGTCACGGAGAAGAAGTAGAACTCAAGGATGTAGCATTAAATATTATTTTTTGCTAATTTCAGATTAAACGACCAGACTGAAACATTTGACTCTGGAAAGATGTTAATAGGTTACAATTTAAATTTCTTCTTCAAGGAGTGTTTATACAGGGTTCCTCTAATTTTGTTAACCATATTAAGGTTAAATTGGGTGGTAATAAACATATGTTAAAAGAATTTTCATCTCTGAAATTGGTATGAATTTTGAAAGTATGCTCTTCTCAATAGATTGTTTCCTTCAAGACATGGTGGGCCTGAGGTATAGATAACGGCTACCATGCAGGGGAAAAATATTCAATCTAGTCATTGTTGTTTTAAATATAAAAATATAGATTGTTTCAACAATAAATATTAAACTACTTCATAATTACAGTTGGTATATAATTGTAACTGGTAGTTTATAATCTTTAAGGAAATGGATGATACAGAACACAACTCGGTGATAAAATGAATTTGACTATAGCTGCTGTCTGTTTAAGCTTCTCTCATTTGTTTATTCATTCAAATATATTTATGGAGCACCTGCCACGTTCTGGGTGCTCGGGATACAGAGGTGCATGATGCACAGCTCCAGCTCTTACGTCCCAGTGCAGGTATGTGGACAGTTGAAGCAGTAACTTAGTACAGCACCGTGTGGCAGGTGTCATGGCAAGAGGAAAGTATGTGGGGGGAGCACTTGACTGAAAATGCTTGGGAGGGATTTTATAGATAAAACGAAATCTAAGTGGAAGTCTGAGGGTAATTAGTGGTTATCAATTAAAGAAGAATATTTCAGGTAGTGGGGAAGCTATCAGAGACACAGAAGTGAAAGTGTCTGGTACAGACTCTCTCTTCTGGACAAGATGGAGGAAAGGATCTAGATTTACCTTCTCTCCAGAAACAACTAAAGTAACTGAACAAAATATATGGGTTTTTACAACATTGGACATTAGAGATGAGTAGAACCCTACAGTCACCCCAACTGTCTTGAGAGAGTTTCTAGCTACGGTGCAGGGCGGAAGACCCCAGGCAGAGCTCAGTGGTCTCCCTGAGTTGAGAAAACAGAGTTGAGCGTCTGGGGAGGAAAAGGCAGCTAGAGTTCACAATAGACAGTGCAGGAAAGCAGAGATGCACAGAGAGATAATTCCAGAGAGCTGCATGGAATCTTCATTTGAGTACTGACCAGTTTTAAGTACAGAACTACCCCCAGAAGATAAGCGGAAACAATCCTCAGAGCTCACATAAGCGTGGGAATATGTTCCTGCTGTGGACTGAATTGTATTCCCCCCAAGTTTGTATGTTGAAGCCTAAACCCCCATGCGAATATTTGGAGATAGAGTCCTGAAGGAGGAAATTAAGTTTAAATGAGGTCATAAGGTTGGAACCCTGATCTGATAGAACTGATGCCCTTAGAAGAAGAGCAAGAGACGCCAGAGCTCTCTCTCCACCATGTGAGGACACAAGAAGGCAACTGTCCACAAACCAGGAAGAGAACTCTCACCAACAACTGAACCCTGCTGGAAACTTGATTGTGGATTTTCCAGCCTCCAGAACTGTGAAAAAGTAAATTTCTGTTGTTTAAGCCACCCAATCTGTGATATTTTGTTATGGCAGCCTGAGATGACTAATACAGTTTCTTTTGTACCAGTGTGAAAGACCTCATAATTCACGGAGCCTCGATTAGAGTACTCAGAGCTGCTCTCATTCTACCTAACACAGAAAAAAGTAAGACCTGAACCTGAACAAAGCTCAAGAATATTTATAAAGAAAACCAAAACTATACAGTATCCAGCAAGGTCAACTTAATACTCAAAGTCTGGCATCCAATCAAACTAACCAGACAGCAGAGAAGCAAAAAAAATGGCATAGATGGTAGCATTAGTAGACAAAGATATTAAAAGAATTATAATGGAGCTCTGTATGTTCAAGAAACTAGAGGAAAGAGTGAACATATTAATTAGAAGCATTGAAAATATTAAAGGATACAAATCAAATTTTGAAATGAAAACTATAATGTCTGAGATGAAAAATACATACTGGATGGGATAAATGGCAGATTAGATTTGCAGAAGAAAAGATCAGTAAGCTTGAATGCATAGTAATAAAGACTATCCAACATGAAACAAAGAGAGTAAATATTAGACTAAAAGATGAACAGCTCATTAGTGAGCGGTGGGACAACTTTAAGTAGACTAATATACATGTAATTGGAGTTCCTGAAGGAGCAGAGAGGGTGTCAGAAAAAAATAAAGGAATAATGTTTTCTGAATTTGATTGAAACTGTAAATCTGCAGATCCACAAATTTGATGAACCATATGCACAAGAAATATGAGGAAAACTATACCAAAAATACGATGAAATTGCTTAAAATAAGTGATAAAGATCTTTAAATTATCCAGAGAAAAAGGGCAGATAACATACAGTGGAACAAAAGTAAGGATGACAGCAGAATTCTCATTGTCCAGAAAACAGTGGAACAAATATTTAAAGAACTGAAAGAAAAAACTGTCAACCTAGAATTCTATATCCAGTGAAGACCTCTTTCAAAACTAAGGTGAAATAAAACCTTTTTCGGACACACAAAAGCTGAAAGAATGCATCACTGGCAGACCTGCTTTACAAGCAATGTTACAGAAAGTCCTTTAGGCAGAAGTAAAATGATACCAGATAAACATCTGGATCTTCATAAATGAATGAAAAGCACTAGAAATGTAAATATGTGGGTAATTATAGGAAACTTTTTTCTTCATTATTTAAATCTTTTAAAAAGGTAATTGACTGTTTAAAGCAAAGTAGTAACAAAGTATTGTGGGGTAGAAGTAAAATGTATGAAAACTATAGCACCCAGACCAGATGGGGAGAAGTAGAAGGGGAATGTTTTAATGTTCTTACACCATGCGCAAAGTGGAATAATAGCACTTGAAGGTAGACTGTGATAAGTGAAAAATATATAACATATACCCTAAAGCAACCACTAAAAAAAATAATAATAATAATTGTAGCTAATAAGCCAACAAAGGAGTAAAAATGAAATAATAAAAAGGTAGTCCAAAAGAAGGTGGAAAAAGAGGAAAAGGGGAACAAGGAACAGATGGGACAAATAGAAAGCAGATACCAAGATGGTAGATTTAAATCCAGACCTGTCGGTAATCATATTAAATGTGAACAGTTTAATATCCCTATTAAAGGGCAGATATTGTCAGATTGGATAAAAAGCAAGATCCACTTATCCGCTGCTTACAAGACACCCACATTAAATATGAAGGCACGAGTAGGTTAAAAGTATGAAGAAGGGGCTTCCCTGGTGGCGCAGTGGTTGAGAGTCCGCCTGCCGATGCAGAGGACACGGGTTCGTGCCCCGGTCCGGGAAGATCCCACATGCCACGGAGCGGCTGGGCCCGTGAGCCATGGCCGCTGAGCCTGCGCGTCCGGAGCCTGTGCTCCGCAACGGGAGAAGCCACAACAGTGAGAGGCCCACGTGCCGCAAAAAAAAAAAGTATGAAGAAGGATATACCATTGCTAACGCTAATCACAAAACCTGGAGTGGCTATACTAATATTAGCCAAAATAGTTCTCATAGTAAAGAATATTAACAAGGATAAAGAGGATTATTTCATAATAATAAAGTGGCCAGTTCATCAAGAAATCATAAAAATCTTCGAAGAGACAACCCTCAGAATGGGAGAAAATATTTGCAACTGACAAAGGATTAACCTCCAAAATATACAAGCAGCTCATGCAGCTCAATATCAAAAAAACAAGCAACCCAATCCAAAAATGGGTGGAAGACCTAAATAGACATTTCTCCAAAGAAGATAAACAGATTGCCAAGAAACACATGAAAGGATGCTCAACATCACTAATCATTAGAGAAATGCAAATCAAAACTACAATGAGGTATCATCTCACACAGGTCAGGATGGCCATCATCAAAAAATCTACAAACAATAAATGCTGGTGAGGGTGTGGAGAAAAGGGAACCTTTTTGCACTGTTGGTGGGAATGTAAATTGATGCAGTCACTATGGAGAACAGTATGGAAGTTCCTTAAAAAAACTAAAAAGAGAACTACCATATGACCCAGCAATCCCACTACTGGGCATATACCCTGAGAAAAGCATAATTCAAAAAGAGACATGTACCACAATGTTCATTGCAGCACTATTTACAATAGCCAGGTCATGGAAGCAACCTAAGTGTCCATCGACAGATGAATGGATAAAGAAGATGTGGCACATATATACAATGGAATATTACTCAGCCATAAAAAGAAACAAAATTGAGTTATTTGTAGTGAGGTGGATGGACCTAGAGTCTGTCATACAGAGTGAAGTAAGTCAGAAAGAGAAAACCAAATACTGTATGCTAACACACCCATACATATATATAGAAACTAAAAAAAAAAAAAAAAAAAAAAGGTTGTGATGAACCTAGGGGCAGGACAGGAATAAAGATGCAGACCTAGAGAATGGACTTGAGGACATGGGGAGGGGGAAGGGTAAGCTGGGACAAAGTAAGAGAATAACATTGATATATATACACTACCAAGTGTAAAAGTGATGGCTAGTGGGAAGCAGCTGCATAGCATAGGGAGATCAGCTACGTGGTTTGTGACCACCTAGAGGGGTGGGATAGGGAGGGTGGGAGGGAGATGCAAGAGGGAGGGGATATGGGATATATGTGTACATATAGCTGATTCACTTTGTTATACAGCAGAAACTAACACAACATTGTAAAGTAATTATACTCCAATAAAGATGTTTTTTAAAAAGTATAAATAAAAAGAATTTTAGAATAAATGGATCTTTTTAAACAAAACAAAAAAGTCATAAAAATCTTAAATGTTTATGTGCCTAGTAATAGAGCTTCAAAATACGTGAAGCAAAAACTTACAGAACTGCATGCATGTATAAACAAATCTACAATTCTGGTCAGAGATTTCAACACTCCTCTTTCAGTAATTGATAGCAGGGATGCAGTCAACCCTTGAAATTAGTTCTGGGGATCTAATGGGAAGTGGGAAGTAAAAGTGGTGAGATGTGGGGGAGGAGAGGGAAAGGAAGAAGTGGAGAGGTTAGGAGCCTAGACCTCATCCTGAGGGCAGTGCCTGGATCCTGAAGGGTTTTGAGCAGGCTGGAGACATCATTAGGTGTGCCTTTTGGAAAGATTGCTCTCATTTTACCCTGGAGAGTGGTTTGTCACAGTGCAAGAGAGGAAGAGTCAACATGGCTTCAGCATGTTTAATTGCTGACGGCACTGAGCCAGTGTAGGAGCAGAGCTTACTGATACAGGAAAGGGGATCCAGAGTACTGGTGGAGGAATTATCTTTAGAAATGAAGGGATATATTTCTTCCAGTTTAATGGGAGGGAGAAAGAATTGGGTGCAAGTACAATCCGGTCTGTAGTTGGGTGGCAGTACATTGCAGGACCACCCATGTCATGGTTTCTGTTCTCATAGTAGAGAAAGCAGAGTCATCTATTGAGAATGAGACAAGTGTGGCAAGGCAAGGCAAGAGGGTTGAGGGAGAGTAGAAACTTGAAATACTTATTGTGGAGAATGAGAGATTAGGGACGTGGGAGTAATGACTTAGCATTGAGACCGCTGTTCAGACTGCCGATTGTGAAATTATAGTGGCACAAATTAAAGTTCTGTAGTTTTGTTTATCAGCGTTCAGATACCCAGGTGTAGACAAGGAGAAAACAGGCAGTTGGATTGATCTGGAGCTGGGGCTTTATCAAGCATATGTGATGAAAGGACAACTGGGAAGAGATGTGTGAATCAGAGGGTGCATTTGAAGTGATGATAGATGATACACTGAAAGGGAAAGTGGTGGGCAATTAAACATGCTGGAGCTTTGTAGATTCTTCCTCTCAAATCTACTCACTGCATTACACTGGTTGGAGCCATCATCATCTCTCACCAAGATTATTGGAAGATTTCCTAATCATATCCCTGCCTGTGGTCTTGAAAGTAGGATGTCAGGGTGGTGGCTGACAAGTAAAAGGCCATTTATTGGTGTTGAGCAGACCAAGAAGCTGAGAGGCTAACACAGTAGATGCACCCTATGGGTGACAGGGGGACTTGGAATGAAGAGGGAGACCTTCCAGGAGCCTTTTTGCTTAGTCGCGTTTTTCCAAAAGGAGAGCTCTCATCTCACTTCCTGACCTGAACTTGTTCGCTGCTGGCATCTACATGTTGCTTCTCTTTGCTCCTTGAATTGTTCAGCGCAGAAATTTGTGGCCATCTTAATTTATCCCTTTCTGATAGAAGATGTATATGTCATATCCTCTAGGAAGCGTAAATAGTTCTTGGCATTCAACCACTTTTTCTGAATCATTTTCTGCCCTTAATAACCAACGTCCATTTTATCTTTGGATTCAGTTCTTTCATTCACCTCAGGGAAACTTTCTTTTATTTTATTTCTGAAATAATTGTCTTACTCTGTTCTATTTATTGGACTTGAAGGTACCAATTATTTTTATGTTGGCTCATCTTGGTCTCTTTTCTGTATCTATCATTTATCTCTTAGTTGCTTTAGCTACTTTGTTCTGTTTTCTCTGCCTTCAGTTATGGGTATCGTGGGCCTTTTCTCTGTGGCATTGATTTGCTTTTAAACCGTATCTATTCTTTTCCCCATTAGTTGATTTCTTAAAGTCATACTGGCATTATTTTGGTCCTCACATTATTTCCATAGTTCTGCGGTCTCCCGTTGTGTTGTTTTATTACCGTATCTTTGAAGTTAGAAAGAGGAATGGCTATTCTTGTTAAGTTAGGGGCCACATTGTGCTACCAGAGTCTTTCTTTCCCCCCTTGGCCCCTGCTTTTCTCAGTTTAGGGCATATTTTACCCACTTATTTACTTGCTTGGTTTCTGCTGATCAAGTGGATGCTTGGTTTCTGCTGATCAATGGAGCCGTAATTTTTGACAGAGCTGTATTACTATTTTTATTCTTTCCTCGTTGTTCATGCGTGTTGCAGATGAACGATTCCGTGATAATGCCTCACGCCTCCATCTTAACCAGGAACGCAGACCCATGGCAAGATTTTTATAAATACTCCTATCGAGTGGTTTGGATGTGAACTTTTGGTGTTACCCTTCATATTTTGATGGGAGTGGTAGCAACTTAATCTAGTGGAAAATCAGAATCATTGGTTGTATTTGGGCATCTCTAATGTAACTTCACCGTGTTTATAAATTGGTTGTAAAGTTACTGTTTGCTGGCAGGAGGAACCTGATCACCATTTATTTGCTCCTGCTGACTGTGGTGAAAAACCACGGGAATGTGGATGTCAGGGTGCCTTCGGTTACCCAATGAACCTTTATTTACCATCTGATGACATTTTTATTTCTTTTTTTGCCAGCATAAAGACGTTAGTTATACGTTGGTGAGTCAGGCCACTTAATAGGTGGTATTTCTGCTTCCCTGAGTAAAGTTAACCTCCGTGGAGTTGTCCTCTAAGTAGCAGGTGTGAATACCTGAGCTAAGATATTGTACGAGCAGACCTTACCGTCTGGTTGCTTTACCTCAGGCCCCTCCAGACTCCACTCACCACTTGCCTTTCTTGCTCTCTTGGCTTGTTTTATACTGTATAGAAAGAAAGGATGCATTAAAAAGGAATTTTTATTCGCCTAGCTGATTGAAACCTTAAAGTTCTCTTTTGTCCTCCAAACTTTTTTACACGTGTGACCCACTTAAAGGAAGTGCCTGCCGTCTGTCTGCGATTTCTTTTACAACCTTTTCACTGGGGGCATGTAGTCTCTAGAAAAATAGTATCCTTTTTTTTGCAGTACACGGGCCTTTCACTGTTGTGGCGTCTCCCGTTGTGGAGCATAGGCTCCGGATGCGCAGGCTCAGTGGCCATGGCTCACGACCCCAGCCGCTCCACGGCATGTGGGATCCTCCCGGACCGGGGCACGACCCGTGTCCCCTGCATCGGCAGGTGGACACTCAACCACTGCGCCACCAGGGAAGCCCTAGTATCCTTTTTCTGACTACAATAGATTGGAAATGCATAGCGCTACAATAATAAAACAGTTAAAGAGGAGATAGCTACTTTGCATTGATTTTCTTTTAGTTTATCACTTATTAGATCTTTTGAAATCCTGATAGGTAAACTGTTAAGCCGTGATCCTTGTTTTTGGTTTTATTTTGCATGTGACTATGTTTAAAAAGTCCAAACTGTGCTGAAAGCACAAGGGCCACTGTAAATAATCTTTATCCAGTCTCAGATTTCTGTTTAATTATTTGGAAAAGGAATTGACTCTCCTTTTCGTCCTATTTCTCTCTTCTTCCATAATCCCCTTTGGCTTTTTTACCTCAGTTGTGGAACTCTACAGAGTTCTAATCTCCATCCCTTTGCCAAGGGAAGGGAAGCAGTGAGGGTCAGAGGTGAAGTAATTTGAGCGCAGTTTCATGTCTAATAATCCCTTCAGAACTCTGTGAGGTACAGAGATTGTTCTGTACTTCTTGGCCTAAGGAAATATACCAAGAGAAGTGGAGTAGTTCCGTCAGTGTGTCTGACTCCAAAGCTCCTACTTCCCCCCCGCACCAAACCCCGCAAAGTAGCGATTTATTCAGGAGGGAAAGTCTGGTTTTAGGAATTATGGGTGGTGCAGCCCAGTGGTTAAAAGCATGCCAGAAAGATAAATTAGGGGGAAATTGTTTAACTTCCTTGTATGTTGGTTTCATCTGTAAACAGAAATAGTGAGCACTTATTTGTGTTGCTGTGGGCCTGAGTTAGTGTTCATACAGTGTATAACAAAATAATAATTCAGTAAATGGCAGCTTAGAAAAATAAAGATCTAATATTAGAGCAGGTCCAGAAGCAAGGCTGACTTACTAACTTAACTTGGAGCGCCTGATCCTGGACAACCTATTGGTTTAAACTGACTGGAGTTCGATGGATGCTGTCCAGAGTTACTGTCCTGCTAAAATACCTGATTCCAAAATAATGATTTATAGTTGTTGAAAAGAAGTGTTAAAATCCGAGTCCCACGTATGCTAGGGTTAAGATATGTTGATTTCAAGAGGAATGCAACATAGTTCTAGGTTTCTTTAAATCTGGGAGACTTCCTTGGTGGCACAGTGGTTAAGAATCTGCCTGCCGATGCAGGGGACACGGGTTCGATCCCTGGTCGGGGAAGATCCCACATGCCACGGAACAATGAAGCCCAGGTGCCACATACTGAGCCTATGCTCTAGAGCCCAAGAGCCACAGCTACTGAGCCCCCATGCCACAACTGCTGAAGCCCGTGTGCCCTAGGGCCCACGTGCCACAACTACTGAGCCCATGTGCTACAACTACTGAAGCCTGCATGCCTAGAGCCTATGCTCTGCAGCAAGAGAAGCCACCGCAGTGAGAAGTCCGAGCACCACAACGAAGAGTAGCCCCTGCTCGCCGTAACTAGAGAAAGCCTGTGCACAACAACGAAGACCCAACGCAGCCAAAAAAAAAAATAAATTCTGGTGCCATCTTGTTTCAGTCAAAGAGCACTTGGTTAGTGCAAGTTAGTTCAAGTAAAAAGAGTTGATTGAAGGATACACGGACACCTTATGGAATTTAAGGGCAGGGAGTATTGGCTGGGCCTCCTTGGTACTAGAAAACTGTCAGAAACTGAAGGTGTTCACTTCACCTTTTAGGGTCTAACTTATGGTTCTCTTTATATTCTTTCTCTTTTTATAGCATTTTACAACATGGTACAGCATTTGCATTGTTTAGTTTCTTGAGTGTATTTGAATTGCTGTTGGGCACCCACTAGATCTGGTGACCATTGTGGCCCATGTTGATAGAGTCATTTGTACTAAATGTGGCCATTTAAGGACCACCTTTTTAGCAGAAGATACAGGTTTGTAGAGGATAAGCCTACAGAGAAGCGCAGGTGCAGAAACCCTGTCTGTTATTAATATTTTCACAAAAGAAAGAAAGGTCTAGAAACTAGTTGTGTGTTTATTAGCCCAGTTCCCCAAACTGAAACTTCTAGCATTACTTGATGGCAGAATGCCCTGATAGCATGCTAACTTTTTATGAGAAAATAATTCTCTTGGAAGTTGATCCTGCAAATCTAAATTTGTAAGTTTGCTGTTGTCACTTTATAATAAGTATTGAATGTTAATCTTCATCTTCTTTTGAATTTCTTCCAGAGATATGAAGACTATGGAATGGCTCCCCCATCAGGCCCATTACCAAGGTAAGGTTTTTAGGAGAAAATGTATCAGGACTTTCTCACATATGCTGTTCCTTAAATTTTGCAGATTTGTTTCTTTTAGCTAATGTGAGCAGATGAAAAACTCTTGAGTTGTGTGTTATCTTGATCTAACCAGAAGAGGGGGAAAAAAGTTGGAATTTAAGTCCTGCTTCCAGTAGTGACAGACTAGATAATTTGCTGATGATAACTGGAAAAGCTAGACAAGATTTAAAAATAAAAACAGAAAACCACGTGGCTAACAGGGCAGTGAAGCAGTATGGGGCCAAGATCCAGCAAATCCAGAGAGATGAGCCCTGCCTTTCTCCCACGGATACCTGCTGATTCCAGAGGAGGTGACTGAGAAGCTGAGCAAAACTTTTGACGGACTCGTGAGGCTTGCTTAAAAATGCACCATATCGAAAGTTGTGTGGTACATGTAAAGCCATGTTAGTGGGGCACTTTGATGCCTTGAAAGACTCAAAATATATTTGAAAAGAAAAATGGCTGAAAATCAATAATCTAAGTGTCTGTCTCAATGTTAAAAAAAAGACCTAATAAACCTAGGGAAGTAGAATGAAGGAACTAATAAAAATAAGAATAGAAATTAATGAAGTAGAAAACAAATACCATACTAGAGAAGACCAACAAAGCTGAAAGTTAGTTCTTTGAAAAATTCCTAGAAAGAGAAAACCTGAATAGTCCTATAACTATTGAGATTAAAGTCATTATTAAAACTCTTCCCACAAAGGAAACTTCAGGGCCAGGTGGCTTCAACAGTGAATTCTACCAAACACTGAAGGAATAAAAGATACCAATGTCATACAAACTCTTCTAAAGGACAGAAAAAAGAGAAAACACTCCTCAACTCGTTTTATGAGACCAGCATAACTTTGATACCAAAGACAAGAAGGACAAGGACATTGCAAGAAAGGAAACATTAAGGGCCAGTTTCACTCCTGAACATAGATGCCAAAATTTTGAAACTATATATTAGCAAGTATATCCAACAGTATAATCAATAGGATATCCATCATATCATAATCAAATTGGATTTTTTTCCAGCAGTGCAAGAGTAGTTTAAAATTTTTAAAAATCATTGTAATTCTCCACTTTGCAGTGAATAAAGGAGAAAAATGTTCTCATTTCAATAGATAGAACATTTGATAAAGTTCAGCATCCATACATGGTAAAAATCTTAGCAAACACAGGATAGAAGCAGACTGATAGTAATCTGATAAAAAGGTATCTTGGCAAATATTTCTTAATGGTGAAATGTTAAACGCTTTCCTCTTGAGAGCAAGAGCGAGACAAAGAGGTCTGCTTGCATCACTTCCATTTGGCATTGCCCTGTGGGGTCCTGGCCAGTGTAATAAGGCAAGAAAAAGAAACAAAAGGAGTAAGGAATTCAAAGAGAGAAATAATACTGTTATTATTCACAGGTGATATAATTTTGTAGCAGAAAAAACTAAAATGTCAACACATGAATTGTTAGAAGTAAGTGACTTTAGCAAGATGGCTAAATAGCAAGATAGTTAAATTACAAGGTAGCTGGATATGAAGTTTACAGAGATCAGTATACAGCATTATAAGACCAGTGTACAAAAATCTGTTCTGTTTATGAGGAGTTACAGAAAATAAACAATTTTAAAGATACTATATAAAATAGCATTCAAAAATATAAAATACCTCAGGATAAATCTAACTGAAGATATTCAAGCCTTCTAAAGAAAGATATTCATGGATTGTGCAACTCGGTATTTTTTAAATGTCAATTCTCCCCCAGTGATCTATAGATTTATTGCAGTCCCATTCACAATCCCAGTAGTTTGTTGGGTTTTTTAATACATGGAAATTGACAAACTCACTCTGAAATGTATGTGGAAATGCAAAGGGCCAAGAACAGCCAAGACACTTTGAGAAAGAAGAATAAGATGTTAGGATTGTTCTAAATGTTATAAATTACTGTCAAGGAATTAAGAGTGTGGTATAAAGCAAGACAAATAGACCATTAGAACAGAAGAGAGGGTTGGTAATTCAGACCCACATGTGAATAGACAGTTGATTTATTTCAGTGAAGGAATTGTAGATAAACAGATTTAGTCTCAGAAATCATATTCAACTATCCCTTTAATGATCGAAGTCACACAGGAGTAGGAATGTTATCTGTTTCCTCCTTACTTTTGGTTTTTAAAAAAATTTATTTATTATTTATTTATTTTTGGTTGCATTGGGTCTTTGTTGCTGCGTGCGGGCTTTCTCTAGTTGTGGCGAGCGGGGCCTACTCTTTGTTGCGGTGTGTGGCTTCTCACTGCGGTGGCTTCTCTTGTTGGGGAGCACGGGCTCTAGACGCACAGGCTTCAGTAGTTGTGGCACGTGGGCTCAGTAGTTGTGGCTCGCGGACTCTAGAGCCCAGGCTCAGTAGTTGTGGCACACGGGATTAGCCGCTCCACGGCATGTGGGATCTTCCTGGACCAGGGCTCAAAGCCGTATCCCCTGCATTGGCAGGCGGGTTCTTAACCACTGCGCCACCAGGGAAACCCACTTTTTCTTTATTTTTCTTTTATTTGCCCTCATTTTCAGCAGGGTTTCTTTTATTTTTCCCCAACCCTCCTCCCCCACCAAGGCAGTGCTTTGTGGTCCAAAAGCAACAAAGGGAACAGGTGGAGATTAGGTGATCCCGGGCAGAAGCTAATGATAGGGGGACCAGGTGACTTGATTTGCCCAGTTCAGTCCTAATTTACAGCTGTTGTTCAGCGTAATTATTAATAAATTTCACTCTCAAAAGTGTTCTGGTTTGGATAATAAATTTTACGGTCACCGAAGATAAAAGATTCTAGAGTATTTGGAGTGCACTGAACTATCTGAGCACACAATTTAGGATTAAAAGGATGCAAATGTAGGCAGGAGGGTGCTTATTGACTGGGTAAAGCAGAAATAAGTAAAGGACAAGAGATAGTTCCTGGGTGGATGGTCCAGAGATTATGATTAGGTTAGGTGAGCTCCAGTGTACAGATCTGGAAGAAGGAGTGTGCATTGGCTAAGCTCTTAGATATGTAAGGCCAGAGAGGTCAGACATCTGTTTCCGAGGTCAATCTAAAACAGCAGCATTTATTTAAAGAGATTAATATAGGTAGCCTGAGTTTCAGTTTATGAGCTGTACTCCAGAAATCACAGTATAGAATAAGGGCAAGTTCGTGTACTTTCTCATCGAACAGGTATAATCTATTAATTACTAGTTAACTGTCATTTGCAAGAAACTGTAATTAAATTATCATCTTTTTTAATTCTTAAATTTCTTTAGAAGAGTGGTTCTCAGGGTGAGATTCTTAGATCCCTAGAAGGTTCCTGAGAACCGTTCAGGGAGGTCTGTCAGGTCAAAACTATTTTTTATAATAATATTGTTATCTGACTTCTCTCATTCAGTTGACCCTTGCACCAAGGTGCGAAAGCAATGGTGGGTGAAACTGTGGTGCCTTAGCATGAATCCAGATGGTGGCACCCAGCTGTTGAAGGACTCGCTCCAGTGTTCTTCACTGCTGGGCAATCATAGCTTTTTTTTTTTTTTTTTTTTTTTTTTTTTGTGGTACGTGGGCCTCTCACTGCTGTGGCCTCTCCCATTGCAGAGCACAGGCTCCGGTCGCACAGGCTCAGCGGCCGTGGCTCACGGGCCCAGCCGCTCCATGGCATGTGGGATCTTCCCGGACTGGGGCACGAACCCGTGTCCCCCCGCATCGGCAGGCGGACTCTCAACCACTGCGCCACCAGGGAAGCCCGACAGCTTTTTTTAAAATGCCAGTTTTATGTTAGTATGTCATTGATGAAGTAGTAAAAATTAATTTTTTTAAACCTAGACCCTTGAGTCTCTAACAGTCTGGGTGACAAAAGAGGAGATATAAAGCGCTTCTGCTGAATATGGCCTTTTGAAGAAAGGCACTTGTTCACTTGTTTGAGTTGAGAATCGAACTAACTGGTGCCATGTTTTTGCTTGAACAAACAGCCAGCGGACTTGGGTGTTTGGCCTCGAAAATGGACCTGTCACTTCAAGGAAAACAACTGACAGCATTTGTTGTCAATAATAAAATTGAGCTTTCAGGTGAAAGTTAGAATTTTGGAACCTTGTCTGCCAGCATGCAATTGACAGCTCCCTAGTACTTAAAGCCTTCTCTGATGAGCTCAATGGCGATATTAATGAATGTGATTTGGGGTTACTGTAAAATAAAATGTGTCAGTAAACTAAAAGTCTGCATAACTCATTGAACCAGTATTTTTCAAATGACCAGTGTCGTAAAACCATGCATAGGTCTATTCAAAGTGCAAGAAAGACGAGTGGTTTTAATGTAACAGAGGTGAAAAGTTCATCGATACCGTTTCAGAGTCTGTATTGCCACTCACCCTTAAGGAAATATTGTCGAGTTCTGGTGTGGTTTCAAAGAAGAATATTTAACCGAAATACTATTTGAATATTATCTGGAAAGGCTATTAAAATCTTCCTCCTTTTCCCAACTACATATTTATGTGAGGTGAGCTTTTTTTCTTAAAATAACTGATGGCAACTGATTGAATACAAAGTTTATGAGAATCTAGATGTCTCCTCGTAAGGACATTTTTTTTAAGTGTAGAATTCTTCTCATTTAACTTTTTTTGAGGGGGGTGGAAAATATAGTTAATTTTATAAAAAATGTTGACATGTAATAGGTTTAATAATGTTATTTTTAAATGAAGTTTTAATTTTTTCAGTTTTAATTTTGAACATGAAAACTATCTATAGATACGGTACGCATAAACAAAAGCTCTTGGGAGTCCTCATTTTTATGAGTGCAAACGGGTCCTAGAACTAAATAGTTTGAGAACCACTGCTTTAGAGCACTGGTTTTTAGCCTTGATGAAGCTCAGGATCATAAATGGAGTTTTAAAAACTACCAGTGTCTGGGTCTCACGTCTAAAGAGTCTGTTTTCATTGGTCTCGGGTGCAGCATGGGCTCCCCAGGTAACGCTACCATGCAGCCAAGGTTGAGAACCACCCCTTTAGTTGGGCGCTGGAGGTGACCGGGCCCCGGGGCTTGAGCCACACCCTCTTTGGGTCTGTAAACTAGAGCATTACTTCTTCAGTCATCCAGCAGATTGGACAAGCATCAGCTGTGTTCCAGCATGTATACTGGAGGGTATATATACTTTTCATAGCACTGGAGATTTGTCAGTGAGCAAATAGAGTCCCTGCCCTCAGGGAGCCTGCGTTCTGGGAGAGGAGATGGATAATAAGCCAACAGACAAATAGGTCTTATTTTTCCTTAAGGGCTGAGGGTGGACCTAATAAAGTGCCGGAGTCGGGCAAGTGTGGTCCTGACGCTTGGGTGCGCTTCGCTTTCAGACCAGGTTTTGGCCCCGGTTTGCTGCAGTCTGCGGAGCTGCTGCCTGCCGAGCCCCAGCAGCCCCAGGCCTCGTCTGAAGCCACCTCGTGTGCTGCCCGAGGGATCTACTCTGAGGAGGTGCCATCGGTGGCCCGGCCTCGGCCTGTCGGGGGCACCACAGGTACATGTGGCTATTTACCTTGCGTTTCTTTTTAGCTAACTTCTGCAGAGATCATTTTCGACTTCCCAGAGCATCAGCATCCCGTTACTGGCCTCTTCCGCCGGTAAGAGCCGCGTCCCCTCGGATCCCGTCAAAGATGTAGGGCTAGGGAGGTAGGAAAGGAGAGAGTGGCTGAGATCCCAAGACTGATGGCCTCTGATTTGTTGCTGAGTAAGTGTCTCGAAAACAGTCCCTTCACATGGAATTCACACCCACACCTCTTCCAGGGAAAACGTTTCTAAAGTCTTACAGTGAACGGAAAGACCTATTTCTGAGTGCTTGCAATGGCACGAAAACAAGCGTTTATTTTAAAGAAGGCACTTTTCCAGTTTGTAATAAGCAACCTAAAAGTTGATGGAAAGTGACCAGAGGGAGATTTGTGTTTTATTTGGTCATTTCTGGGAGGATATAACCACTGTTTTCTCCTTGAGCCTTACCTCCCTCATTTTTTCCCTTCTACCTTTATTAATAATCATCTTTTTCTTGTTCTAAAGTGTCCTCGTCATTATCCCATGCCTCTATGCCTGTCCCTTCCCTGCTGTCACGCATGGGCAGAGTCGGCAGTGGAGGGCCTGGGGAAGCTGGTGGCCACATGGAACTGTTCTAGGTTTTTTTCCACCTCCTCTTTCATGTCATCATTAAAAGAACAATCTTAGTGTCATTTGTGAGTAACCAGTGCAGTCCTTTACTTGGCAATTCAACAGTGAAAGGTCATTACTAAACTTTTAAGTCTTTGCACACTGCTTTTCTTTACTTTTAGTATTTAGGTTTGCTTTAATTACCTGTTGGAAGTCAAATAAAATCTATACCAGATTATCTCCACATAGGAAATAAAAGTTCTCAGTTTATGTTCTTGAAAGAACATAAAGTGCCCAATTCCTGGAGCTCTTGAAGCCGGAGAGAAAATATGTTTTATTTTTAAAGGATTCTAAAATATATTTTTACTATTTGTTTGGGAAACATTACACATAATGTGGTTTACTTGTAAAACTACAGTATTTAGTGTATTCAGTATAAAGATACAGGGAATTTTTTTTCAGACCAAAATTAAAATTTAGGGATTAAAAATTTTTCATATATTCAGTTTTGCTTTTTTAGAAAAAGAGCTGTAAATACCAGTATTTTAACAATCTTTTTTGTCAGTTTTTGAAGTGCATGTAGAGATTTGAGGAAAGGAAGAGCCCTTAGAATTTTGGTAAAGCAAAAAAGGTATAATGGTTTCTGAATTGAGTATCCTCAATAATTATATCCAGATTAGGAATAAATTTATTTTCAGAAAATGAGAAGAAAAGAAAAAAATACATTTGTCTCAGAGTCCCCTGGGAATTTTGTGATAATAGTTGAACCCACAACAAATCCTCATCAAGTTCAGTAGATGCTTGACGTTTATGAGGGATTCATTCTGAGATCTTTGTAAATCCCCAAATTTTCAAACACTGCTAGACCTCATAGTTGATTTCCCTAATCAGTCCAACAGAAGCGTAAGTGGACCAGCTAAGAGACCCTTTCCAGACCCATAATGAGAGACACTGCTGGTTGTTGACACCCAGCACCCAGCACGGCTGAGCTGATATTCTGACAAGGCAGTTGGCTGGTCGGCCTCCACCAGATTGCCTGAGACCCAGTCTTGTGCCCCAGATTACAAATCACTGTTGCATGTCATGAAACTTCATCCCATGAATAGTTGATACTATGAACACTGATTTGTGCATATCACTCAGTGTTCCCCGAGCTCTTTCCATTTCTTTCTTTTTTTTTTTCTTTCTGTTTCTTGTACCGCTACTCTAAAAAGTCCTCAGAGTTCATTATTACTCTGTCTTACTGCATTTTATTACCAGGGCTCAGAGCCCATCTTTTATTTTCCTAGTTCATTTCCTTCCTTTTGGAGTCTGATGCTTTAATAAGAGGAGCCATTACATGTTAAATAATTTCTTTTGCTATTTTCTCATTTTCTGGAGAATATACAGTTTTATAATGTCATCAAATAACTAGTTTAGGCCAATTCCAAATTTGCGATAATTGATGGATAATTATCCAGTATGGTCTTTTTGGCAGTTCTTGTATTTTGCATTGTCTGTCAGTCAATCAACAAAACAAAGAATGTATCCTGATAGCCTACATGATTTCCCATACCTTGCAGGTGCTGTGCTTTGCAGTGGGTCTTGTTTCCCTTATTAATTGTTTTGTATTTGAACCTTGTTGCATAGCACTTATACCAAACAATATTCAGACATATTCATTTTTAATCTGGAGGAATATAGAAATTATATGTATGAAATATTTGAAGAGGAAGTTATTTTCTAATAATTTGCCATAAGGGATTAAATTGTGTAAAAATTTGAAATGGAAAAAATACTAAGATATACTAGAAAAGTTACTTTTCTGACTATGTAAAATTATCAAATATGTATATGTCTAAAAATTACCAAAAGCAAAAGGAAAGTAGTACCTAGGAAGATTTATAGCAGATATGACCAAGAGGTAATCTTATTATAGAGAATGGCTCATAAATTGATAAATGGGCAAACTGCAAAAGATAAACAGGCAAAGGACAGAAAGAAGGAATGCACAAAAGAAATGTGTGTGTACCATATGAAAGTAAACATGAAAAATGTCCAGTTTTGAAAATGATTAAAGAAATGCAAATTAAAACCATGATGAGCCACCATTTCAATCATGAAATTGTTTTTATAATAATGTGGTAAAATTAGCATTCGGTTTCTTTATCTGTACAACGGGGATAACATTAGTTCTTACCTCTTATGGTTATTTGATGATTGAAGAAGATAACAAATGTAAAGTGCTTAAAATAGTGCATGGCATACAACAAATTTTAACAAATATTAGCTGCCATCATTATTACTATTGTATTATTTCCGGTGACGGTGTAAATCGTTAAACTTTCGGAAAGCAGCTTGGCAGTATAACTTCATGAGCCTTTGATTTGGTAAGTTTGGGAATATAGGCTCCCCTCACTGAAGAAATGCAAAATATTGGAGAAAAACTACATGTACAAAGATGTTTATTGGAGCATTATTCAGAATAGCAAACAACTGTGAGCTCCCTCAGTACCCAGTTATAAGGGCATCAGTAGTAAACTGTACAGCTATTTAAAATGAAGAGCTCAGATAGAGCCAGAAAAAGGGAATTTAAGATTTCCTGGTTGCCTCCTATGCATTTGGTATTTGACCTATTTTATCTCTTTTAATCCTTGAAATAACACTGTGAGGTAGACTTTTTAACTTCATTTGAAAAGTGAGGCATTGAGGCTAGCTGGAGTGATTACTGGGTGTCCAAGGTCACAGGACTTGTCAGTGGCTGAGCTGCAATGCAAACCCAGGCTTGCTCGGGTTGATGGGCCACTTGAATCATGGGGGAGCTTGTGCTGTCTCGTTAAGTGAACAAAGCAAGATACAGAATCCTGTCTGAACTATGACTTCAACTACTGTTACAATTTTAATACAAAGGTATGCTTTTCTCCCTATGCAGCTGTCTGAACCTTTATAAGTGATGGGGAACACTGGGCTGCATTTCTGTTCTTTGCAAGATTTGCTCAAACAATGTCTGTTGGGCAAACAGTACTGATAGTTCTAATAGTTTTAATACTGTTATGAATCTTCAGTAACTGACAAGCACTCCTGCAGAGTACGATTTTAAAAATGTATTTGATTAACAGAGGCTGTTAATTAGGCAACTAGAGTAGGAGTAGACTTGAAGACGGAGGGGGCCACCTCCCTTATCTCTGTGAAAACCCTGAACCTTTGTGGGACCAGTCTGAGCATCACAGATGAATTAGACGATCCTAGGAGCATTTGTAAATTGGTATTTTATTTCACAGTGTTTAAAGATCTGTTTTTCCTCCCTCCATCTGTTGAAAAGAGATATTTCCATATGCCGAAGTTGATGGGGGAGAAAAATACGTTGTTTAAAGCCTGGCTTTCACAGTCACACAAGGCCATAGCGAGTCTGAGTGTAGAATGAGTGCTAGAGATCATCTGTCTTTGCTATCAGTATACCTCAATGAGAAGGCTGGGTGGGTGGCGTTAAATTTTTAATTATGATATGACTAAGTTATGAAAACAATGTGAGTGTAACAAAAATGTACTTTAACATTCTGAATTCACACTCTGCCTGTTAAGGAAACAAAAGCATATTGTATTTTCAGCTCCTTGTGAGTCTGAAAGCCATAAGCAAGAACCAGGTTTCAGCTTCTTCATGGCACCAACATCTTTCACTCCTTTTTTCTGAATAGATAAGGTCATCCTTATTTGTAGCCTCTACAGAAATGAACGGAAAGGCCCTCTGTTATGCCCTTTATTCCCAGTCCTTGGATGTCTGGCTGGGAAAATACGAACATCACTATTAGCCACTGTATTGAAAGGAAGTAAAACCCTGCAAACCCGGAAACTCATGGTCTGTTTTTCTTAGGAAATGTCTTCTCTGGAGGTAGAATTGGTGCCACGTTTGAGCAATGCTCGTATCCCCAGGGCGTGCTGTGGTCAGAACCGAAGTGTCTTACTGGGCAGCCTCACCCCCCTACCAGTGTTCACTGGGCCACTCACTGTGTTCCTCCAGGCTCCCAGATCCAGCACCTGACACAGGTGGGAATTGCCAGCAGAATTGGAGCTCAGCCAGTGGAGATCCACCCAGGCAGAGGCAGCCAGTATGGGGGACCAGGCTGGCCTTCGTACGGGGAGGAGGAAGCTGGCCGGAGAGAGGCTGTGAGTACCTTGTGTTGGGATCGTCATTGAGAATTCAGACATGATCACTTAGTGTAGCTGCTACTGCTTCTGCTCGGGGGATCTCTTTTTAAAACCTACATAAAGTTTTAACTCCCCTCACTTTTTTTCCCCTTGAGTGTGTTTTTTTCTTGCAGTTTGTAGATGGTAAATTCCCTCTGACCAGAGTGCAAGAGTATTGGCATTGAAATTTGGGAAAGTATATAATTTTTCTTGAGGTAGCTTTCAGGCTTGAAGTAGTGAGTTTTAAAAAATAACTTAAGAGGGTGGAGTCAACATGGTGGTGTGGGAAGACACCAAGTTAGCGTCTCCTCACAACTACGGCACCTGCTGGCTGCTGGTGGGGACCCTGACGTCCAAGGAGATGGGAGGAACCCCCAGGTGAACCGGTAGGATGTGGAGGGACAGAGGGGGGAGGAGAAGTGGAGGCCAGGTAATTGGTGCCCCTGAGGCTGGGGAGATCAGGAGGGGCAGGTGGGAGGGGCCCTCCAGGAGGTGCGGGAGAGGAGCGGAGGGCGATTGCCCCGCCCACTCGGGCATGGGGAGCCTGCTGGGCTCCCAGATGAGGTCCCCTGCCCTCTGAGAACAGGGTTGGGGGGCACGCCTGGGCCCCTTCTGTTTCTTGAGCCTAAGCCCTGCCCCCCACAGCCCCCAGGGCCTTTTCCAGCCCTGTGGGTCCTCAGCATAGGCCCTGCCCACTGCCCAAACCTAGCTCTTGCTTAGGCCCCGCCCTCCACAGCCAAGGCCTTTTCCCTGTTTCTTCTTTTTTTTTCTTTCTTTCTTTTTTTTTTTTTTTTTCTCTTTCTCTTCTCCCTCCTCCTCTTTTTTACTATTGTGGTTCCATTGTACCTTCCGGTTGTTGATTCATCTATATTTTTATTTTTATATTCTTTCTAACATATCTGTTAGTTTCCTAGTCTAATTTTATTTTTTACTTTGTTATTGTTCTCTCTTTTTTTTTTTTTGCCACCCCACGTGGCTTGCGGGATCTTGGTTCATGAGCCAGACACCGGGCCGAAGCTCCTGCGGTGGGAGCTCCATGTCAGAACCACTGGATAACAAATAACCTCAGACCCCAGGGAGTATTCATCGGACTGAGGTCTCACAGAGGTCCTCATCTCAGCACCAAGACCCAGCTCTACCCGATAGCCTACAAACCCCAGTGTTGGAAGCCTCAGGCCAAACAACCAGTAAGACAGGATCACAATCCCACTCATTAAAAAAAAAAAAATGAGACAGCCAAAAAATATGTCACAGATGAAGGACCAAGGTAAAAACCTACGAGACCAAATAAATGAAGAGGAAATAGGCAATCTACCTGAAAAAGAATTCACAGTAATGATAGTAAAGATGATCCAGAATCTCAGAAATAGAATGGAGGCACGGATTGAGAAAATAGAAGAAGTGTCTAACAAAGATCTAGAAGAACTAAAGAACAAACAGATGAACAACACAATAACTGAAACGAAAAATACATTAGAAGGAATCAATAACAATAACTGAGGCAGGAGAATGGATAAGTGAGCTGGAAGACAAAATGGTGGAAATAACTGATGAGAAGCAGAATAAGAAAAAAAGAATGGAAAGAAGACATTCTCAGAGACCTCTGCGACAACACTAAACGCACCAACATTCGAATTATAGGGGTCCCAGAAGAAGAAGAGAAAAAGAAAGGGTCTAAGAAAATATTTGAAGAGATTATAGTCGAAACTTCCCTAACATGGGGAAGGAAATAGTCACCCAAGTCCAGGAAGCACAGAGTCCCATACAGGATAAACCCTAGGAAAAACGCACCAAGACACATATTAATCAAAGTAACAAAAATTAAATTCAAAGAAAAAATATTAAAAGCAGCAAGGGAAAAACAAAAAGTAACATACAAAGGAACCCCCATAAGGTTATCAGCTGATTTTTCAGCAGAAACTATGCAGGCCAGAAGGGAGTGGCAGGATATACTTAAAGTGATGAAAAAGAAAAACCTACAATCAAGATTACTCTACCCAGCAAGGATCTCATTCAGATTCGATGGAGAAATCAAAAGCTTTTCAGACAAGCAAAAGCTAAGAGACTTCAGCACCACCAAACCAGCTTTACAACAGATGCTAAAGAAACTTCTCTAGGTGGGAAACACAAGAGGAGAAAAGGACCTACAAAACCAAACCCAAAACAATTAAGAAAATGGTAATAAGAATATACATAATAATAACCTTGAAAGTAAATGGATTAAATGCCCCAACCAAAAGACACAGATACAAAAACAATACCCATATAAAATGGGTCTGAATGGATACAAAAACAAGACCTATATATATGCTGTCTACAAGAGATCCACTTCAGACCTAGGGACACATACAGACTGAAGGTGAAGGGATGGAAAAAGATATTCCATGCAAGTGGAAATCAAAAGAAAGCTAGAGTAGCAATACTCGTATCTGATAAAATAGAGTTTACAATAAAGACTATTACAAGACAGAGAAGGACACTACATAATGGTCAAAGGATCAATCCAAGAAGAAGATATAACAATTATAAATGTTTATGCACCCAATATAGGAGCACCTCAATACATAAGGCAAATGCTAACAACCATGAAAGGAGAAACCAACAGTAGCACAATAATAGTAGGGGACTTTAACATTCCACTGAACACCAATGGACAGATCATCCAAACAGAAAATAAGGAAACACAAACTTTAAATGACACAATAGACCAGATAGATTTAATTGATATTTATAGAACATTCCACCCCAAAGTGGCAGAATACACTTTCTTCTCAAGTGCACACGGAACCTTCTCCAGGATAGATCACATCTTGGGTCACAAATCAAGCCTCAGAAAATTTAAGAAAATTGAAATCATATCAGGCATCTTTTCTGACCATAATGCTATGAGATTGGAAATCAGTTACAGGGAAAAATCTGTAAAAAAACACAAATACATGGAGGCTAAACAGTGCTCTGCTAAGTTACCAAGAGATCACTGAAGAAATCAAAGAAGAAATTAAAAAATACATAGAAACAAATGACAATGAAAACACAATGACCCAAAACCTATGGGATGTAGCAAAAGCAGTTCTAAAAGGGAAGTTTATAGCAATTCAGTCTCACCTCAAGGAAAAGAAAACTCTCAAACAACCCACCCCTACACTTAAAACAACCAGAGGAAGAACAAAGAAAACCCAAAGTCAGTAGAAGAAAGAAATCATAAAAATCAGAGCAGAAATAAATGAAATAGAAACAAAGAAAACAGCAGCTAAGATCAATAAAACTAAAAGCTGGTTCTTTGAGAAGATACTTATCAAGAAAAAAAGGGAGAGGATGCAAATCAAACTTAGAAATGAAAAAGGAGAAATCACAACTGACTCTAGAAATACAAAGGATTATAAGAGACTACTACAAACAACTATATGCCAGTAAAATGGACAACCACGAAGAAATGGACAAAGTCTTGGAAAGGTACAATTTTCCAAGACTGAACCAGGAAGAATTAGAAAATATAAACAAACCTATCACAAATAATGAAATTGAAGCCGTAATTAAAAATCTTCCAACAAACAAAAGTCCAGGACCAGATGGCTTCACAGGCAAATTCTATCAAACATTTAGAGAAGAGCTAACACTGATCCTTCTCAAACTCTTCCAAAAAATTGCAGAGGGAGAAACACTCCCAAATTCATTCTATGAAGCCACAATCACCCTGATACCAAAACCAGCAAAAGATATCACACAAAAAAATTAGAGACCAGTATCACTGATGAAGATAGATGCAAAAATCCTGAACAAAATACTAGCAAGCAGAATGCAACAACACATTAAAAGGTTCATGCACCATGATCAAGTAGGATTTAACCCAGGGATGCAAGGATTCTTCAGTATATGCAGATCAATCAATGTGATACACCACATTAACAAAGTAAGGAATTAAAACCGCATGATCCTCTCAATAGATGCAGAAAAAGCTTTTGACAAAATTCAGTTCAAAATTCATTTATGATAAAAAAACTATCCAGAAAGTGGGCATAGAGGGAACCTACCTCAACATAATAAAGACCATATATGACAAACCCACAGCAAACATCATTCTCAATGGTGAAAAACTGAAAGCGTTTCCACTAAGATCAGGAACAAGACAAGGATGTCCACTCTCACCACTTTTATTCAACATAGTTTTGGAAGTCCTAGCCACGGCCATCAGAGAAGAAAAAGAAATAAAAGGAATACAAATTGGAAAAGAAGAAGTAAAACTGTCAGTGTTTGCTGATGACATGATACTATACATAGAGAATCCTAAAGATGCCAGCAGAAGACTACTAGAGCTAATCAGTGAATTTGGTAAAGTTGCAGGATACAAAATTAATGCCTAGAAATCTCTGGCATTCCTGTACATCAACAATGTAAAATCAGAAAGAGATATTAAGGAAACAATCCCATTTACCATCGCAACAACAACAAAATACTTAGGAATAAACCTCCCTAAGGAGACGAAAGACTTGTACTCATAAAACTATAAAACACTGATGAAAGAAATCAAAGATGACATAAACAGATGGAGAAATATACCATGTGCTTGCATTGGAAGAATCAATATTGTGAAAATGACTATACTACCCAAACCAATCTACAGATTCAGTTTAATCCCTATCAAACTACCAATGACATTCTTCACAGAATTAGAACAAAAAATTTTGCAATTCGTATGGAAACATAAAAGACCCCGAATAGCCAAAGCAATCTTGAGAAAGAAAAATGGAGTTGGAGAAATCAGGCTCCTTGACTTCAAACAATACCACAAAGCTACAGTAATCAAGAGAGTGTGGTACTCGCACAAAAACAGAAATATAGATCAACAGTACAGGATAGAATGCCCAGAGTTAAACCCACGCACATATGGACACCTAATTTACGACAAGGGAGGCAAGAACATAACAGTGGAGAAAGTACAGCCTCTTCAATAAGTGGTGTTGGGAAAACTGGACAGCTACATGTAAAAGAATGAAATTAGAACATCACCTGACACCATACACAAAAATAAACTCCAAATGGATTAAAGACCTAAATGTAAGACCAGACACTATAAAACTCTTAGAGGAAAACATAGGAAAAACACTCTTTGACATAAGCCACAGCAAGATCTTTTTTGACCCACCTCTTAGAGAAATGGAAATAAAAACAGAAATAAACAAATGGGACTTAATTAAATGTAAAAGCTTTTGCACAGCAAAGGAAACCATAAACAAGACGAAAAGACAACCCTCAGAATGGGAGAAAATATTTGCAAATGAAACAATAGACCAAGGATTAATCTCCAAAATATACAAACAGTTCATGGAGCTCAATATCAAAATACAAACAATCCAATTTAAAAAATGGGTGGAAGACCTAAATAGACATTTCACCAAGGAAGACATACAGATGGCCAAGAGGTATGTGAAAAGATGCTCAACATCACTAATCATTAGAGAAATGCAAATCAAAACTACAATGAAGTGTCACCTCACACCAGTCAGAATGGCCATCATCAAAAAATCTACAAACAATAAATGCTGGTAAGGGTGTGGTGAAAAGGGAACCCTCCTGCACTGTTGGGAATGTAAATTGATACAACCACTATGGAGAACAGTATGGAGGTTCCTTAAAAAACTAAAAATAAAGCTACCATATGACCCAGCAACCCCACTACTGGGCATATACCCTGAGAAAACCATAATTCAAAAAGAGTCATGTACCACAGTGTTCATTGCAGCTCTATTTACAGTAGTCAGGACATGGAAGCAACCTAAGTGTCCATCGACAGATGAATGGATAAAGAAGATGTGGCACATATATACAATGGAATATTACTCAACCATAAAAAGAAACGAAATTGAGTTATTTGTAGTGAGGTGGATGGACCTTGAGTCTGTCATACAGAGTGAAGTATGTCAAAAAGAGAAAAACAAATACTCTCTGTTAACACATATATATAGAATCAAAAAAAAATGATGCTGATGAACCTAGTTGCAGGGCAGGAATAAAGATGTAGACATAGAGAATGGACTTGAGGACACAGGGTGGGAGGGCAAAGCTGGGGCAAAGTGAGAGTGGCATTGACATATATACACTACGGAATGTAAAATAGTTAGCTAGTGGGAAGCAGCAGCATAGCACAGGGAGATCAGCTCGGTGCTTTGCGATGACCTAGAGGGATGAGATAGGAAGGATGGAAGGGAGGCTCAGGAGAGAGGGGATATGGGGACATATGTATGTGTATGGCTGATTCACTTTGTTGTACAACAGAAACTAACAGTATTGTGAAGCAATTATACTCCAATAAAGATCCATTAAAAAAACTTAAAAATAGGGGCTTCCCGGGTGGCGCAGTGGTTGAGAGTCTGCCTGCTAATGCAGGGGACACGGGTTCGAGCCCTGGTCTGGGAAGATCCCACATGCCACGGAGCAACTAGGCCCGTGAGCCACAACTACTGAGCCTGCGCGTCTGGAGCCTGTGCTCCGCAACAAGAGAGGCCGCGATGGTGAGAGGCCTGCGCACCGTGATGAAGAGTGGCCCCCGCTTGCCATAACTGGAGAAAGCCCTCGCACAGAAACGAAGACCCAACACAGCAAAAATAAAAATTAAATAAATTAATAAACTCCTAACCCCAACATTTAAAAAAAAAAAAAAAAAACTTAAAAATAATAAAAGCAATTTTCATTATGAAAAATCTGCAAGAGGCCTAAGAAACAGTTACTTTTCCTACCATTTTTTTCAATTATGGTAAAATACACAGCATAAAATTTACCGTTTGAACCCTTCTTAAGTGTACACCTCAGTGGTTTTAAATACGTTCGTAATATTATGTGACGATCCCACCATCCATCTCCATAGCTCATTTCATCTGAAAACCTGAAACTCTATACCCATTAAACCCAAACTCCCCATTCGCCGCTCCCCCCAACTCCAGGCAACCACCATCCTACTTTCTGTCTCTAATTTTAACCTTTAAGGAGTGTGTTTGAACCTATAAAATCTGGACTTGATCTTTGGTGTGATCACTATATAAATATTCATGATCTCACCTACCTCCTTGCTCTCCATTTGAGCTTTATTGTTGGTTAATGTCATTTCCATTATAACCACCGTGAGTAGGTGCCTTTGCCATAAGCCAACTGTTTGGGACGTCGCAATACATAAGTCATCTTTTGGAGGCTTCTTATCACTGTGGTCACTCCTTGATAGGAATGGAATCAATATGAGCACCGGTAATTTCTACAAATGCTTTCATTTTTCTCAAGAATTTTATACCGAAGGGGATTAAATTAATGAATTTGACAACACAAACCAAAATAGTATTTTTTGTTTTATCCTCATCACTCTGCCTCAGCTTTCGTTGCACTTACATGCTTTTCCAGCAGATACACTAAATTCCCTTGGTGACTGGATGCTTTTACTCAGTGGAAAGAAATTAACTTTAGGATATAATGTTCCCCTGAAGGACACATGGCTATCCTTATAGTCTCAGGTCTCTGCTTTACATTTGCTGACAGTTTGCTTTTTCTGTGCCCAGCTTAGTTTCATGAGGTGTTCTGGGTTTTCCCGTCAAATCCGACATGCACTTTTAGAGGGCCTCTTGGTCGTGATTTGGAGAAGTGAAATGTAGAAGGTTTTCTAGGGCTTGACTGTCATGTTTACCAGGCTATCAGGTTGCTCTTCGCACAAGTGAAAACACAGACGTAGTGTGTGTGTGTGTGTGTGTGTGTGTGTGTGTGTGTGTGTGTAAAGAGATTTTTCACTGAAAAAATATGGAAAAAGATCACTGAAAAGTATAATTCTTTCAAAGAAATGCTCGATCTGTATTTTGCCAACATCAGCAAAACTATTGTATGTTTTGGCGCAGATAGCTTTTTAAAGAAAAGGCTCTACAGAGCACTGATACACAGACACACGGACAGACAGGGTGGAAGATGACTTTGTGATCTCGTTGCTGTCCTGTGGGCCCAGTCTGTGTTCTCATCATACCTTCCTTGGGCTCTGGACTCTGAGCAAAGGCAGTTGCTGTTCCCGTCGGTCGGTCTGCCAGTATGTGCTTATCCCTTTGAGCAGACATCATCATCCGACCTTCCCATCCGTGGGCTGCTCTGGCCTCCCTCTCTGTCCAGCTCTTTAGGGCCCTTCCTGGTTCCCCAGCAGCCCATTCACTTCCACACACGGCAGTGCAGGGATTAGCCAGTGGGGCCGACTGCACATTCATTCTTTCTGTCTGTCTTTAAGCAAGTGCTTATAGGCCCTTGTTTTCTGTTTTTTTAAAAAATATTTATTTATTTATTTAGGCTGGGCCAGGTCTTAGTTGTGGCATGTGGACTCTTAGTTGTGGCATGTGGACTTCTTAGTTGTGGCATGTGAACTCTTAGTTGCGGCATGCATGCGGGATCTTGTTCCCCAGCCAGGGATTGAACCAGGGCCCCCTGCATTGGGAGCACGGAGTCTTACCCACTGGACCACCAGGGAAGTCCCTAGGCCCTTGTTAAGTTCATGGGCTTCTTTATTGTACTGCTCTCCCTCGAGCAATTTGTCTGCAGTTACTTCTCTCCATCCCTGTCCTGGGAGGCTGAGTTGTTGGGTGGGAGATGGGCGGAGCACGTCCAATGCCAGTTTGCATCTGATCTTCCCTTCTGTTTTCACGTGGGAAGTACAGTAACGTTTGCCATGTTTTTCAGACACATGTGCTCGGACATCAGGAGTATTCATCACCGCTGTTCCAGGTGCCAAGGACTTCAGGTCGGGAGCCCTCGGCTCCTCCTGGGAACCTCGCACACAGGGGGCTGCCGGGCGCCGGGCTGGCCTACCCTGCCAGCTCCACGGAAGACCTCCAGCCCAGCCACTCCTCAGCCTCTCTCATCAAAGCTATCCGCGAGGAGCTGCTCCGGCTCTCCCAGAAGCAGACCACCGTGCAGAACTTCCACAGCTGATCGGCCTCACCTTGCAGATTTGCCAAGTATCCGCTTCCTGTGGAAGCAAGACTAAAAGGAAATCAACTGAGCAGGTGTTTGGAAGAGGACAAGCATCTCCTGGGCTGAGGGCCCAAGTAAGGGAACAAGTTGCAATTGTAAAAGATGCCATAAGTCACGTGACAGCTCATGATGCTTTTAATACGTTGGCAATTTTGTGACCACCTGGGTTCAGTTGAAAGTTATGTACTTTTGGCTAAAAGCCAGCAACACTTCACGAAAGACAAACCACGATTCTAAGCTAATGAAATGACTAAGTTAGTCTCTTTTTTAAAGGTGAAAGATGAAAATGTGTAGATGGTGTAGGGATTAAAGGAATCTAGTATTTCCGTGGGAAGATGTGATTCAGACTGGTTTGTACAATGAACCTGCTGCTTTGTTTTCTGAGAAAAGAGATTTGAAGACATTAACAGCTTAATTTCCCTCTTTTCCTCCATAGGAACTTATTTTAATAGTAATATTAACAACACGAATACTAAGACTGTTTGGGAATTTAAGAAGCTACTAGTGAGAAACCAAATGATAGATTGTAGAGCCTGATGATTCCAAACGAAGCCATCAACTGCATTTTCCTTCTACTTCTGGTGCTACAGCTCCAAGAGCCCTTCATGTTGTCTGTGAAATGCAACTTTGGCTTTCTCAGTGGAAGGATATGTGGAAGGTTTCATTTTGTTCTAGAAAGGGGAAAAAAAAAGCCTCCCAAAATGGAAAAAGCTTAATATTTATTTGGTTTTTCAAAATACATATCAGAGTTTAGATTTACATTCTTAATTGTATTTGTGGTTTGTGAATCGGACACATGCAACTGCTCATTGCATCTCATTTGAGTACATGTCTTCATCCAGGCCAGGCCTAAAGAAAGAGGCTTTCAGGAGGTCCTAATGAATCCTTGCACTTTTGAGTTGCTCCCAAATTATGTTTGAATGAGAAATCTTACATAAGCAAAAATGATCTGTCAAAATTCCTAGGACCACTGAATGGTTGGTTATCCATGGATGCATTCATGGTAATCACATTCCCTGTGTTCGAGACCTGGAAATGAAACTGAGTTCTGTTCAGCCTCTTCGTAATGAGTCAAGAAAGGAAAGAAGAGCTTTGAGACCACGAGGGAGAAAAAATGTTCCTTCTGATTTCTGATTCTATTGTCCCTGACTCCGTCTAGCGACTGTTAAAACCGTCTTTGGGCCCAACAGAGGGGTCCTCCCACTTGAGATTGACCCTTGAAGGAAACATGTCTCCCCTTCCCAAAGTGGAGTAAGGAATAGAGTAACAAGGGCTGTTCTGTTTTCTGGGACCTGAGTGAAATGAAGAAGAAAAACAGACTTAGATAACAAATTTCCATGAACCCTTTTTTAGTAGATCAACTGATATCTTTAATTAAATAACAGATACACAGGCAGAACACGGGGTTGTGACTGGTCAAAATCTGTGTATCTGTGTCAAATTTTAAGAACCCTGAAGCAGCTAAAACAGGTTCCTAAAGTGTAATCATTGGGTTTTCAGAGTCATGTTTCAGCCCTTCCTTAATTAAGCCTGTTGTATAGACCCAGAGTCTCACAATCCAGGGGAAGTTGGTTCTGGGAAATTAAAATGTAGCCATTTTTCATCTTTGCACCTCTGAAAAAGGGGGAGTGCAGGAAGACAAGTCTCTTGAGGATGCTAAATAAAGGAATGGGAACTCCTTTTTAGGTGACCCTCACAGGCTCCAAAGAACGGGGGAGAGAAGACCCCGATCTGGGCTTGATTCTTACCTCTTGGTCTTGGTTAAATACCAGACTTGCCCAGAGTGGAGATTCTCCTTGCATGTCATTCAAAAATACCAGGTTTCTTGAATGTGTAATTAAGAATTTCAGAGATCCAAGCAGCATTTTATCATGGACACCTTACGGTGAATTCAGATTGAGTGCCAGCTGGTGGGGTAAATGCTGGCCCCTCTCCTCCCATTCTGCTCTTTGTCCTCAGTGTTCACACGCAGATTGTACGAACATGATTACCTCCTTAGTACATGGCAGGAACGGGCCTCTGTTTTAAATGGGGCTGCAGTAGCAGTTTTGATGCCTTTCAAACTAGCATAAGGAGATTCTACCTGTATTTTTCTTCTTAGAACCGATACACTTTTAAACCGACGTCAAGACCAAAGATGACGTGGAATAAACAACGGCTGATGTGTGGTGGGTGTGAGCAGGCCAGTGGGATCCCCGGCACTCTTGTGTTTAGCCATAAAGCATACTCAGTGTGCACTCAGTTTGACCATCACGAGATTCAGAACAGACTAGCTGTCATGGGGAGCACCACTCAGTGAACGGGATCTACGTAACGAAAGGTCCTTGTGGCAGTCACGTGTGGCTCTGGAGTTCCATTTATTGAAGCACCACAAAATGAAAAGTTAAATTTTACGTCTGTTCTTTTTTCCTCTTTGAAAAGTTCTAGTGGTAATAACAAGAGTTATAAATTTGAGTCAGAGTTTTAGAGACGATTGTTTGGAGAAATGATCGTTTTCAGAATCTACACAATCACTAACCAGCTGTGTCAGGTCCCTTCTCTAAGCCTCATTTTCCCCATCAGCCAAACGAGAACAGGCCTCCCCTGCCCGCCTCCCAGGAAAATTCTCATTGAGAGAATCAGATATGGTCACATGTGCACACGTCCCTTGAGGAGGGAGCACAAAGCACTGTGAGAATGTAGACTATCTGTGTGATTGTGGTGGGAGGGGTGATCTGATCTGCTGTGGCCTCCCAGTGAACGAGTTCCCGTGGAGGGAACCAGAGGAAAACTAGAGGCCCCGTGTGACTCCGCTTCCTCTCTCCTGCTTTGCTTTAAATTCACTTCCTTCACTGTTAACTCTCAATTATCATGCATCTTCTTGCTCCTGAGTTACTGCTGTTCCTGGCACCAAATAAGTCAACGGGAGCCCTGCCTTCTGAGATCTTAGAATCTGAATCAGACAATACGCATGGCTATAGAAGATGGAAGAAAAGGAAAAAGAACGTGGTTTAAACATCAGTAAGATTCACCGAAAGGACACAAGTGCATTAGGCACTCAGAAGGAGGAATGGAAGTTGCACATAGGGAAACAGTGGGATCTGGGGGAGAACTCAATGTCAGAAGCTACTTTAAGGAAGACAGGAGCTTCCCAGGCACATGGTGAGATGGTGTGGGAAGAGCCGGATGGAGAAAGTGGGCGAAGCTGCCGTTGAAAATAATCTTGATCCTGATCCGCTCCAATATGGGGACAAAATCCCTAACTGCACGGTCGAGGGAGTTTTATAAGAGGAGGAAGTGATGCTATGAGGATACATTTGCAGGAATACAGTGAGAAAATGACCAGGCTTGGGAAGAAGGTCGGCGGAGGAAGAGACCCGTTCTGAAGGGGAGGGGAGAGTCCCAGGAACTGCTGGATGACCAATGTCAAGTGTGAAAATAGACCTCCACCGAGGTCTCCTGCTTAGAGCAGATCTCAAGGATCAGCCATTCGGCCACATTTAATCCTTTGTGGAGCATAGGTGGGTTATAAATAAATATATCTGACTTCTTTACAGCTGCCTACACATTTTCCTCCAGATTATACTTAATTTCAGAGCGTGTTTTCTTTTTGGTGGTACGTGTTTTGAGCAGCAGACTTAAGCTGTTTTTTGCCAACCAGATTTTTCAGGGCCTGAGGTCTGTGGTGCAGGGCACAGGTGAAGGGACACCTGGAGACTTCGGGCTGAAACAGGTAATTCCGTGCTTTATGGGCCTCCTGTTGAACTGTGTACAGGGTCAGCGTTTACTGCGTTTGCACAACTTAGTGCTCCAGTGACCAAACCAGTCACTTGGACACTGATTTGCATTTGCAGTACTTCAGGAGTTAATCATTAAATACACTTCTCTATCCCTTTCATACGAGATTCCTAGACATGAATGAATCTGTTGGTTGGAAGGAGAGCTGGTTAAGGTTCTGGGTGGGTGGGCAGGGGGCTCCAGTGTTAAGTACCACGCCCGCTTTCACTGTAGATGTTTTAGCCATTTCATTTCTACCTCCAGAGCAAGTCCCCAAAGCCAGTCTCCAGAGCCCACCTTTGTTCCAGGCAGGAGCGTGAAGAAGTCTACTTCTGCACCTGCATGTAGACCATTTGAACACAAACCACGTTTCTGGGGGTTTTTTTTCAAAGCACATTTTTATGGGATGGTAACTTGAACTTCATTTTTACGTTTAATCCAGCACCGTCATGGATATTCTCATAACAGGTGAGAGGGGTTTCTCTGAGCAGCTGCTGTAACACACTCATAAACTGTATTAGGCTCACACTTGTTACCTAGCGTACAAGGAGTGTGTGCATTTCAGGTTTCTTTTGATATCCTTGGTGATGTTCATTGTTTAAACTAGGACTCCTTTCTCTAATTTTATGAAAAAGACTTGAAAACCGAAACCTCACGGTACGATCCTCATTCCATGCTGTGTGTGTAACAGAACACTTGACAATTTATCTTAACACGCAGCGCATTGACATTTAGGAAAAGAATATCAGATGCCTTGGAAACATGAAGCCAAGTTGGGAACCAGTGAGCAAGTGAAAGAAGGAAGGAATGTCTGCCTCTGAGGCACTCTGTCCAAATTCCTTTTCCACAGGGTAGATAATCATGCAGGCTCTTTGCTTTTCCTTCTTCCTGTAGGTTTTTCTGCTCTGGGGCCACTTCACATTTAAAGAAAGAGTGGATAAGTAGAAGGGACAGCGAAAATTGAAGTGATTTGGGTCTCGAGGTCCCTGATTCCACGGAATCTTTCTGGACAATTTGGAACATCATGAATAGCCCCTTCTCATGTCCAGCAGATTCCCAGCGTTCCTAACTTGACCCCCTAAGTGTGCAAGGTCGGAATAGTACAGGGCCAACTTCTAGCCAGGCTCCCTGTACTGTTCCTCCTGCAGATGTGGGGAAGGAGGAGGGGGCACTAGGGGGAACAGAGGCTCCACCAATGGGCTCGGTTGCTCTAAGCAACAGAGGGTTAATTTCAGAAAAGGGGAGTAGAAACTCTCCACTTTGCCCTCCTCCGGGGCACAGTCTAGGGAGCATGGGGATCGGGCGAGCCTCGCCCTTACGGGAAAGGCTGCTTAGCCGAGCCGCTCTGAGATGCCCACTTGTCTCCTCCGACGTTGTCAAGGCCCATGTCCTTATGACTCTTCCTGCACCCTCATTCCTAGATTATGAGTATTAACGTACGAAAATATGCAGAGTAAATTGAGGGCACTCGTGGGCTCAATACTGCAGTTTGAACTTGACAATCATGGTTTGCTGGTCTCAAACGGGCCCTTAAATTTCAGTATGGGTATATGATTTAGTAATCGAACCCTCCCTTCTCCTTGCTGGTTATGTTTCTACCCTTCAATTAGCTGCACTGTTTTCTAATGTGCTGTAGAGTTTTTGAGATAATTTATGCAAGTGTTTGGTTTCCATGTTTACAATTTATACAGCTTTCCTAGCATTTTAAATGGAAATGTCAATAAATGCTATGAATTGGTGTCAAGTGAGATTTTCTGTTTATTTCCTTTGCAACATGATAATTCTCTCATTTGCAAAATGTGCAAGTTGTGTGAGATGTTTTCTCTAATTTTTGTGTCCCTCATGAGAACACCTAGTACTTTCATCTTCCAAAGAATTAAGTTGAAAACAGTCTATTCAGTGTGTGGAATTTGCAGAATTGTCACTCACACTGGTTGGTGCCACTCCTTTCCACTCAACTGTTTTGCTTTACGGCTCCCCACTAATCAAATTGATGCTTCCGTTAAGAGCAGATTCATTTTGGAATTAAAAGATTAGGACTACAGTCTAGAAATATAACCGAGAAGATCGACGTTTGTATAATCTTGAAAGGTAATGGGGTAAACCTGGAGTTGTTTATGAAACTCAAGAAAATAAAAACCCCTTGAAACTGAGAAAAACAAGAGGAACTACAAAACACAGTGGAACACAACAAAGGAATGAAATGTGGAAACCTGGATAGGATTCTAGAACAACAAAAGTTATCAGTGGAAAAAATGGTGAAATCCAAATACAGTCTATAGTGTGGTTAGCAGTGTCGTACAGAGGTTCATTTATTGGTTCTGCTAACTTTAATATTAGGGGAAGCTATGTAAAAGGTATACAGAAACACTCTATTTTTGCAATTTTTCTCTAAATCTAAAATTGAAAATTTAAAAACTAGTCTGGTACAGATAAAGCCCATAGGCCCCTGCAGAGGCTAATAAGAGCCTGCTGTGGGCATCCATGACCCAGAACTTGCCTTGCTTCTCAAGGCAGTCAGCTCCTGCTGAAGTGGAAACCAAAGTTAACAGTTGCAAGTCTTGGCAGAAAATAAGCCTTCATGAAGGAAAGTTCACAGGATCAGCCCAAAGGAGAATTTGAAGCTAAAAATTAGAGAAAGACCACTATGAAGAAATGAATGTGTGTTTCGGCTGTTCACAGAGGTTAAAAAAAACAAAAACAAAAAGAAACAGAAGGACAGGATAACAGGAAAGTTTAAGCACATTTGAGAAAACCAAAAATTAATCCTTGAAAGAAAAATAAAGGGATTTAAGAACATGCATATATTCACACAGTGGTGTCAGATACTCCAATATTTTAGACATAGCTGAAGAAATATAATAGTTTTAGTATATCTTTATATTATGTTTTAATAAGTATACTTCAGATTAAAACCAAAAACACTGTGGACTACTTGGTACACCTCGTTCCCCTAAGAGATTTTACATGCTCGAAATGTAAAAAGGTTCAAAATGGTGGAAGGACAAGGAGTTAGGAGAAGCAGCTAAGGCTTAGGAGGAAGGTCAGGCTGGTCCCACACCCAGAGCCTGACCACTGGGTTGACGTGAATGTTAACTTAAACCACAGTTGGCATTTCTTGTCCCTCTTTCTCTTCCACATTGCACCTGCCAAGCACGGTTTAAGGAAAAAGCAAACAAGGAACAATAACAAGAGAGATCCTTTGGTCCAGTGCCTGGGTTAGATAATTAATGAAATGTTTTTATTGTTGTTGGACCGTGCACTATTTATGCAGTAACTTTCTTCCTCTAAAGATCTCCGACACCTTCCTTGCTACACCCACCTGGGGGAATAATTAGAGGTGGTATGTGTTTGATCTCTCTGGTGTTGGGAGACCGCAAAAATTGTAGTCACAATTCTAGGTATGTGTCATATTTGTGCCAAAGGATAGCATTACAGAAGCATGAAACAACGTATCTGGAAAGCTCCTATTGTAGAGTTGTTTTAGAGTGACTGGTTCCTAGGTGGTTACATCAGTACCCTGAAACTACGTATTAGTGTAAGTATTTAGACTTTGATTCTGTGATGTGATGATACGCCTCAAATCAGTGGTGTCTTTCATTCAGCATTTTACAATTCTGAGATTGTTCTAAAGAAAACAGTACAAAGGAACCGGTATGTGTTTAGAATGCTGTTTTACATTTCCCTGCTACTGTTCTTTCTGGATTCCTTGCAAGACAAGTTTAGGAGTAAAGTTCTTGAAAAAAGATGTAATTAACCAAATTTAAATAAGAACATCATATTTTTGGGTTGGCCAAAAAGTGCCTTCGGTTTTTAAGTAAAAATAAAGCTCATTGGGCTTCCCTGGTGGCGCAGTGGTTGAGAGTCCGCCTGCCGATGCAGGGGACACGGGTTCGTGCCCCGGTCTGGGAGGATCCCACATGCCGCGGAGCGGCTGGGCCCGTGAGCCATGGCCGCTGAGCCTGCGCGTCCGGAGCCTGTCCTCCGCAACGGGAGAGGCCACAACAGTGAGAGGCCCGCGTAACGCATAAAAAAAAAAAAAAAAAAAAAAAAAAAAAATAAAGCTCATTTTCACCAAGAACTTTATTGAACAACGTATTCACCCTTTTGTTCCACTACCTTTTGCCATTTTCCAAGCAACTGCATAATTCCATCTTCCCAAAACTTTTTATCTTTTTTAGCAGAGAACTGTTCCAGGTGCCTTTACAGTCTTCCAGGGAATTGAAATTATTTCCATTAAGGGAATTTTGTAAAGACCTAAATAAATGGAAATCCGAAGGTGAAATGTCTGGTGAATACGGCAGATGAATCAGAACTTCCCAGCCAAGCTGTAGCAGTTTTTGCCTGGTCATCAAAGAAACGTGCAGTCTTGTGTTATTCTGATGGAAGATTATGCGTTTTCTGTTGACTAATTCTGGACGCTTTTCGTCGAGTGCCGCTTTCAGTTGGTCTGACTGGGAGTAGTGCTTATTGGAATTAATCATTTGGTTTTCTGGAAGAAGCGCGTAATAGAGGACTCCGTTCCAATCCCACCGTATACACAATATCACTTTCTTTGGATGAAGACCGGCCTTTGGTGTGGTTGGTGGTAGTTCATTTCACTTGCCCCACAATCACTTCCATTCCACGTTGTTGTACAGTATCCACTTTTCATCGTCCGTCACAATTTATTTTAAAAATGGAACGTTTTCATCACATTTAAGAAGAATCACATGTGGAAATACAGTCAAGAAGGTATTTTTCGCTTAACTTATGTGGAACCCAAACATCAAAGCGATGAACATAACCAAGCTGGTGCAAAAGATTTTCAGTGCTTGATTTGGATATTCTGAGTCTGTCGGCTGTCTCCCGCGTGGTATAACGTTGATTGTTCTCAGTTAATTTCTTGATTTGATGGCTCTCAACTTCAACTGGTCTGCCCGACCTTGGAACATCGTCCAGCGAGAAATCTCCAGCACGAAACTTTGCAAACCGCTTTTGACATGAGCGATCAGTCACAGCACCTTCCCATACACTGCACAAAACTTTTTGTGTGTTTCAGTTGCATTTTTACCTTTCTTGAAATAATAAAGCATAATATGTCGAAAATGTTGCTTTTTTCTTTCATCTTCAATATTAAAATGGCTACACAAATATTCACCAATTTTAATAAGTCTTTTTTTAAATGCATGTTCGTATGACAGCTGTCACACTCTAACAAAATTGTTTTGAATGAAAAAGACAACTAAGTGCTACTAGAGCCATCTTACGGAAAAAAACGAACGAACCTTTTGGTCAACCCAATACTATAGGTAGCCCATTAAACCTAATATATTTAATTTTACCTTTTCTGGAAAAATTCAGATTAGCAAAAAAGGAAATAAAAACCATTATAACTCCACCATCAGAGATATTGCAATCCAAATTTTAATTAAAAAATTTAAATCTCAGCCAATTTAATCTTTTTTTAAAAAACTTTTTATTTTATATAGAAGTATAGCCAATTAACAATGTTGTGATAGTTTCAGGTGCACAGCAAAGTGACTCAGCCGTACATATACGGGTAGCCATTCTCCCCCAAACTCCCCTCCCATCCAGACAGCCAATTTAATCTTGTTTGTTGATTGGGACTGATCACGATGATTTGCTTTCTAATTGATCTTATAATTAAATAGATTAGGTCAGGAAGAGGGCAAAAGGATTAGAACTGGTGCAGGATGTAATCTGGGAAGAAGGATGGGGGAATGTGTCTGGGATTCTTCAGCTGCTGGAGGGAAGTGGCACCATGACCTTGAGAACCCCACCCCTTTGTGGCTAATTCTGTGCTCCACAGGGGGGCACTGGCCAATTGACCTCCTGACATATTTCATGGCATTTTGCAGGGACTTCCCAGTGCTTATAGCTGAGATAGAGGACTTCATGGACAGGGAGGCTGGGTCCGGAAAGCCATATTCCATTTCTAGCCTCGGCTTTAACGCAGGTAACTTAAAAGCTTCTGCACACTGCCTTGGGGGGGACCATTGTGAAAAGTGTTTGCCTCGATGTCTTTCCCTTCACTGGCACACACATCAACTTTCCATAACGCATTTCCTGCCCAGGCTGCCTACCTCTTTCTCTCGCACCAGGAATAACATCTCAAGTATTTCTGCAGGGTCAAAAGTCTGCTTTGGCCTATGACAAAGTCCTCCGTGTCTCAACCCCTTTCTGGATAATTAAGGTTTCTGTCTTCTGAGATTACTGTCCCTTGGACCTCAGAAGTTAGGGTTTGTATGCTCTTCACATCAATGAGTTCAGAGTGACTTACTGAACTTGAGAATGCCTCAAAATGTAGAAGGATGGTATTGTGATGGGTGGCAGTCAGAATTACAAATGATATTGATCAGCTAAAACACAGGCAAAGAACATCAACAAAGTTTCATTTATTCCTACTAAATTTAACTACATGTCTATTTTTATTTGCTAAATATGGCAACCTTAAAATTATGGATACCAGACATGTTGTGCACTGATGGGGGTGGCCCATGGAGTGAAGACAGAGAGGAGAGTGAGAAGGGCTGGGATTCAGAGGATAATGGGGGAATTGGTGTTCGGAGGAGCAGGGATATTTCCCATTGTGCAAGGAGGGAAAACAGAACACAGCCCAGATTCATGTCTGTAGAGATGCGAAAACTGACCACCTTTCTGCTTCTGAGAAAAATTGATTTCAAGTGAATATGTTACCATTTCTTTAGACTAATTAGCTTAGGGTTTTTTTTAATAGGCAGCAAAAATATTATTTCACGGTAGATTGTCTAATTTTGTGCTTTTTTTTTTTTTTTTTTTTTTTATTTTTTTTTAGAAGATGTTGGGGGTAGGAGTTTATTAATTAATTAATTTATTTTTGCTGTGTTGGGTCTTCGTTTCTGTGCGAGGGCTTTCTCTAGTTGTGGCAAGTGGGGGCCACTCTTCATCGCGGTGCGCGGGCCTCTCACTAGCGCGGCCTCTCTTGATGTGGAGCACAGGCTCCAGATACGCAGGCTCAGCAGTTGTGGCTCACGGGCGTAGTTGCTCCGCGGCATGTGGGATCTTCCCAAACCAGGGCTCGAACCGGTGTCCCCTGCATTAGCAGGCAGATTCTCAACCACTGCGCCACCAGGGAAGCCCTAATTTTGTGCTTTTTAAAAGACGAACTCTGCTTCATTTTCCATGGCTAGAAAGATACATTCAAATTAATAGTGTCTGTTATTTGGGGTAGCATAATGACTGAGTGACACGGAGCTATTTCTTCTCTTTAATTTGTTATGGCCCAGAATATAGTCTATCTTGGTGAATATTCCATCTGAGTTTGAGAAGGATGTGTAATCTGCTGTGGTTGGATGGAATAGTCTATAAATGTCAATTAAATTCAGTTGATTGATGGGGCTGTTCTGTTTAACTATGTCCTTACTGATTTTCTGCCTGATGGGTTTGTCAGTTACTGATAGAGGGGTGTTGAAGTCTCCAGCTATAACAGTAGATTCATCTGTTTCTCCCTGCTGTTCTATCAGTTTTTGCCTCACGTATTTTGTTGCTCTGTTGTTAGGAGTATACACATTAAGGGTTGTTATAGCTTCTTGGAAAATTGGCCCCTTTATCATTTTATAATGCTTCTCTTTATCCCTGATAAATTTCCTTCTCTGAATTCTGCTCTAAAATGAACATAACTGTGCCAACTTTCTTTTGATTAGTGCTAGCATGGTATATCTTTCTCCATCCTTTTACATTTAATCTATCTATGTCTTTATATTTAAAGTGGGTTTCTTGTAGACAATGTATAGTTGGGTCTTGTTTTTTTTTTTCTATCTATTTTGATATTCTTTTAATTGGTTTATTTAGGCCATTCACATTTTTTTTGAATTTTATTTTATTTTTTTATACAGCAGGTTCTTATTAGTCATCAATTTTATACACATCAGTGTATACATGTCAAGGCCATTCGCATTTAAAGTGATTGTGGACATGTTTGCCATATTTGTTACTGTTTTCATTCATTGATTGTGTTGTTTCTGTATTTTTTGTCTTTTTCTGCCTTCTCTAGTTCTATGAACATTTTATATCATTCCATTTCTCTCCTCTCTTAACATTTCAAGTTTCCTTCTCTTTTTATTCTTTTAAGCAGTTGCCCTAGAGTTTGCAATACATATTTATGACTCATCCAAGTCCACTTGCAAATAACACTCTACTGCTTCACAGGTGATACAAGTACCTTATAACAGAGTTTCAGCTCTTTACAAGTTTTACTGAAGCTGGAAGACATGGTGGTATTTAATTCACAATTAAACACATATGCACATGCTACCCAGACATACATATTCCCCTGTATTTTGTTGCCTGAGGTTACTATGCAGCTATTCAAGCAGCTCTCAACATTTGGGTGAAATTCCTTCCAGACTTTTCCATATGCCTCCTATTTTACCTAATTGAGGGATATACCCTATATACAATTTTTTATTCTGTTTTCTTTCTTAAGCATTGTCATAAACATTTTCCCATGTCACTGAAGACCTATTTTTACCCATCATTTTATGTCTAAATCGACATTTCCCCCCAAATTCTTGTATAATTCATTGTCTTATAGCTTCCATGTATCTGAGTTAATTTCTTTACTAAAAACATTTTTTCCTTTAGCAACTTGATCGTATTTGTTCCTTTGTAAAGTTTTGTGGTTGGCACTTGCATTCCCTTTAACTCTTCAACAGAAGAATTCCTGGTTCCTTCATCATTCTCACTTAAATATGAAAAGTGTAATTAGTTATGGAGGTGGAACTCATAGAGATCAGTGTGTCAGCCTACTGGGGTGAGGCACCCCTTCTGGGTTGCAGACTTCTCACTGTATCCTCACATGGCGAAAGGGGCTATATTTATATTTATTTATATTTATATTTTTTATATTTATTTATTTATTTATTGCATAATACTCCTCTCTGTGCACCTACCATAATTTAACCATTCCCCCAGTGTTTAACATTTGGTTGTTTCTAATGTTTCGCTCTTGTACATAATGGTGTGCTAAATATCTTTGTGTATAAACTGTCTAATTTTCAGATCCTTCCCTTAGAATAAATTCCTAGAGGTGAAATCACTGAGGTGAATGGTCTGAATAGATTTAAAGGGTCTTATTCCATATTATCAATTATTTTTCAGAAATCCTGGGCCAATTTATATCCCCAAGGTCCACTTTGAGAAGACATTTCATTGTACCCTCACCAGCATTGAGTCATAGAGTATTTTTATATATACTTAATATTTTATAATTTGACCAATAAAAAATTTCCGCATACTTTTCATAGTTATCATCTTACATCTATATAATATTCCATAGTCGTATTATCTTTCCTTGACCTTGTTCTTTGATATTTAGTATTCTTTTCTCAGTAGCTTCCATTATCTACAATAGCAAATTACTGGAAACAACTACTACTTACCCAGATTATTTCCTAAGCATTTTTTTCCTTTGAATTATTATGTTTTTAATATACGTGGATTTTAAGGGACTCGCTCTTTCTTTTTTTAAAAAATTTTATTTATGTTTGACTGCATTGGGTCTTTGTTGCTGTGTGCGGGCTTTCTCTAGTTGTGGCGAGCGGGGGCTACTCTTCGTTTCGGTGCGTGGGCTTCTCATTGTGGTGGCTTCTCTTGTTGGGGAGCCTGGACTTTAGGTGCGTGGGCTTCAGTAGTTGCAGCACAGGGCTCAGTTGTGGCTCGTGGGCTCTAGAGCACAGGCTCAGTAGTTCTGGCGCATGGGCTTAGTTGCTTCGTGACATGTGGGATCTTCCCAGGCCAGGGATTGAACATGTGTCCCCTGCATTGGCAGGCGATTCTTAACCACTGTGCCACCAGGGGAGTCCTAAGGGGCTCTTTCGTAGTGCAATGAACATCATTTCCTGGAGGTCACCAAGCAGACAGGTCATCTTTCTTGAGGTATGGTTAAATGCATGTGTGTGTGAGAGAGAGAGGAGATAAAATCTGTTGGCCTCTAAGGTCCCTTCCAACTCCGATTCTGCGACTCATTACATTGTCCCAGTATCCCAGGCAGTCTTGCTGATGAGGACTTAAAGCAGAGAATTCTAAGCCTGGAGAAGATCAGATTTATTATTATTAATATTTTTAATCCAAGCTGAGCTACTTAGAGTGATGTGACTTTGGTCCACTTACATTATCTCCTTGAGTTTCACTGAAACCCACAGGTGCCCGTAAAAATAATTTATGTAGATAACATTAAATGGTAAGCTAAACATCTCCAGGCAAAAAATTTTAAAATATTGTCACATTGTACACCTTAAATATATACAATTTTTGTCAATTATACCTCAAGGAAGCTGAAAAAAATGTTACCATCCTCAGACCATCATGGAGGTCTGATTTGCCTTACATGTGCAGATCTTATCCACCTGGCTCCCTGCCAAACCCACCCTAACCTCTCACCCCCAGAGTTCTTCAAAGGGAATTGCCCTTGGGAAGCTGGAAGTGAGAAGTTTGTTTGCGCCTATTGAGCTGGATGCCTTCCACGTGGCTTTATCCAGAGATGGGCTGGAAGGCTGACAACTCTGAATGTAAATTGGAGATGTTGGGGTACCCTGGGAGGTTCTGTCTGTCCCCTGGAAAATTTAACTCTTGCAGTGGTATATCAAATCTGTGGAAATTATTTTAATATATTAAAAATGATTCTTAAGGGGCAGAGTCAAGATGGTGTACTAGGAGGACCCAGAATTCACGTCTCCTCACAATTAGGGCACCTAGCAGGCACCAGTGGGGGACCACGGACACCTAAGGGGATGGGAGGAACCTCCAGTGACCAGGTAGGACGTGGGGCATGGGGGGAGTGAAGGGGGAGGAGAAGTGGAGGCGGGCTGAGACTGGTGCCCCTGAGGGGTGGCTGGGGGAGAGGAAGGGATCCCACACCCAAAGGAGGAAATTGGGGAACCATTGGGAGGGCAGGGGATCAAAAGGGAGCGTGGCCAGGTTTCCCTTGCCCACTGGGACGCCCAGGAGCCTACTGAGATCCCGGGCCTGATCCTCTGCCCACTGAGGCCCTCTCCAGCCGTGCGGGTCCTGAGGGAGTGGGAGAGAGGGAAGCGGGGAGCAAAAGTAAAGGCCAGACCTCTGGGACAGCACCCCTGAGGGGCGACTGGGGTAGGGGAGGAGTTCCTACACCCAGCAGGACCCACCCAAGGTTAGGGGTCCAGCAGCGACCAGGGAGACCCTGGGGGAGATGGTGGGGCAGGGGTGCAAAGGAACAGAAGGGAACGGGACCAGCCTTTCCCTGTCCACTTCGGCACCGGGGAAGCCTGTTGGGCTCTGGGGCCTAATCCTCTGCCCTTGGAGCTCGCTCCTGCCACATAGAGCCCAAGCCCCGCCCCTACACCCCACCTAGGGCCCTACCTCTATACTCAGAGACCCCCTCTGAGACCCCCTCCAACCTGCTGGGCCTAAAGCCCACCCACACACCCTCACTCAGGGCCCTACATCCAAACTCCAGAACTCCACACTCCAGAGGCCCTCCTTTCCACCTGCTGCCTCTCCCCTTCTGCACAGGTCCTGAGCCTAGGCCCTGCCCCATGCCACTGAAACGTCACTCCCTGCACCTGCCTAGGTCCCACCCCACCCTAAACCCTGCCCCTGCCTAAGTTCCACCCCTGCCTAAACTCTGCCCCCATAGCCAAGGTGCTTTTTTTTTCTTTTCTTTTTTCCTCTTTTACATTGGGGTTCTGTTTTACCTTGTTGATTCACTGTTATTGATTCTTTTATATTTTTATTTTTCCTAATCTTTTATTTTTCTAATTTTACTTTATTCTTTTTTTTTTTTTTTTTTTTTTTCGATATGCGGGCCTCTCGCTGTTGTGGCCTCTCCCGTTGCGGGGCACAGGCTCCGGACGCGCAGGCTCAGCGGCCATAGCTCGTGGGCCTAGCCGCTCTGTGGCATGTGGGATCTTCCTGGACCGGGGCACGAACCCGTGTCCCCTGCATCGGCAGGTGGGCTCTCAACCACTGCGCCACCAGGGAAGCCCCTTACTTTATTCTTTATACTTTGTTAGTTATCTCTCCTTTTGGCTTGCTCCCCCCCCCATTTTTTTTTTTTTTTTTTTTCTTTTTTTTGTCGTGGTTTTATTTTACCTTGTTGCAGTTGTTTCAATTATAGTTTTATTTTCCTAATATATTTTTTATCTTTCTAATGTTATTTTGTTTTTTTTATTCTTTGATATTGCACTGCTCCTTTTTTCTTTCTTTCTTTCTCTTTTTTTTTTTTTTTTTTATACCGTTCCACAAAGCTTGGGGGATCTTTGTCCCCTGGCTGGAAGTCGGGCCTGAGCTCCTGTGGTGGGAGCTCCGAGTCCAAACTGCTGGACTAACAGAGAACTCAGACTCCAGGGGATATTAGTCAGAATGAGGCCTCCCAGAGGTCCTCATCTCAGCACCAAGACCCAGCTCTATCCAACTGCCTGCAAACTCCAGTGCTGGACTTCTCAGGCCAGACAACCAGTAAGATAGGAATACAGCACCACCCATCAAAAAAAAAAAAAAAAGAAAGAAACGACAAAAAAATATGTTGCAGATGAAGTAGCAAGGTAAAAAGACCAAATAAATGAAGGCAAAATAGGCAACCTTCCTGAAAAAGAATTCAGAGTAATGATAGTAAAGATGATCCAAAATCTCAGAAACAGCATGGAGAAAATACAAGAAACCTTTAACAAGGATCTAGAAGAACTAAAGAGCAAACAAACAGTGATGACCAACACAATTACTGAAATTAACAATACTCTAGAAGAAATCAATAGCAGAAGAACAGATAAGTAAGCTGGAAAATAAAATGGTGGAAATAACGGCCAGGGAGCAGAATAAAGAAAAAAGAATGAAAAGAATTGAGGACAGTCTCAGAGACCTCTGGGATAACATTAAACGCACCAACATTTGAATTATAGAGGTCCCAGAAGAAGAAGAGAAAAGGAAAGGGTCTGAGAAAATATCTGAAGAGATTATAATAGAAAACTGCCCTAATACGGGAAAGGAAATAGTCAATCAAATCCAGGAAGCACAGAGAGTCCCATACAGGATAAACCCAAAGAGAAATACACTGAGACACATAGTAACCAAACTATCAAAAATTAAATACAAAGAAAAACTATTAAAAGCAGCAAGGGAAAAGCAACAAATAACACACAAGGGACTCCCCATAAGGTTAACAGCTGATCTTTCAGCAGAAGCTCTGCAAGCCAGAAGGGAGTGGCAGGACATATTTAAAGTGATGAAAGGGAAAAACCTACAACCAAGATTATGCTACCCAGCAAGGTTCTCACTCAGATTCAATGGAGAAATTAAAACCTTTACAGACAAGCAAAAGTTAAGAGAATTCAGCACCACCAAACCAGCTTTACAACAAATGCTAAAGGAACTTCTCTAGGCAGGAAACACAAGAGAAGGAAAAGACCTACAAAAACAAACCCCAAGCAACTAAGAAAATGGTAATAGAACATACATATCTATAGTTACCTTAAATGTAAATGGATTAAATGCTCCAACCAAAAGACACAGACTGGCTGAATGGATACAATAACAAGACCTGTATACATGCTGTCTACAAGAGACCCACTTCAGACCTAGGGACACATACAGACTGAAAGTGAGGGGATGGAAAAAGATATTCCATGCAAATGGAAATCAGAAGAAAGCAGGAGTAGCAGTTCTCATATCAGACAAAATAGACTTTAAAATAAAGACTATTATAAGAGACAAGGACACTACATAATGATCAAGGGATCAATCCAAGAAGAAGATATAACAATTGTAAATATTTATGCACCCAACATAGGAGCACCTCAATACATAAGGCAAATGCTAACAGCCATAAAAGGGGAAATCAACAGTAACACAGAAATAGTAGGGAGCTTTAACACTCCACTTTCACCAATGGACAGATCATCCAAAATCAAAATAAATAAGGAAACACAAGCTTTAAATGATACATTAGACAAGGTGGACTTAATTGATATTTATAGGACATTCCATCCGGAAACAACAGTATACACGTTCTTCTCAAGTGCTCATGGAACATTCTCCAGGATAGACCATACCTTGGGTTCATATATCAAACCTTGGTAAATTTTAGAAAATTGAAATCGTATCAAATATCTTTTCTGACTATAACACTATGAGACTAGATATCAATTACAGGGAAAAAACTAAAAAATACAAACACTAAACATTACGGTACTAAATAACCAACAGATCACTGAAGAAATCAAAGAGAAAATGAAAAAATACCTAGAAACAAGGACAATGAAAACGCAATAACCCAAAACCTATGGAATGTAGCAAAAGCAGTTCTAAGAGGGAAGTTTATAGCAATACAATTCTACCTCAAGAAACAAGAAAAATCTCAAATAAACAACCTTACCTTACACCTAAAGCAATTAGAGAAAGAAGAACAAAAAAACCCCAAAGTTAGCAAAAGGAAAGAAATCATAAAGATCAGATCAGAAAAAAATGAAAAAAACGAAGGAAACAGTAGCAAAGATCAATAAAACTAAAAGCTGGTTCTTTGAGAAGATAAACAAAATTGATAAACCATTAGCCAGACTCATCAAGAAAAAAAGGGAGAAGACTCAAATCAACAGAATTAAAAATGAAAAAGAAGTAACAACTGACACTGCAGAAAAACAAAGGATCATTAGAGATTACTACAAGCAACTATATGCCAATAAAATGGACAACCTGGAAGAAACGAACAAATTCTTAGAAAAGCACAACCTTGCAAGACTGAACCAGGAAGAAATAGAAAATATAAACAGACCAATTCACAGGCACTGAAACTGAGACTGTGATTAAAAATCTTCCAACAAACAAAAGCCCAGGACCAAATGGCTTCACAGGCGAATTCTATCAAACATTTAGAGAAGAGCTAACACCTGTCCTTCTCAAACTCTTCCAAAGTATAGCAGAGGGAGGAACGCTCCCAAACTCATTCTACAAGGCCACCATCACCCTGATACCAAAACCAGAGAAAGATGTCACAAAAAAAGAAAACTACAGGCCAATATCTCTGATGAATGTAGATGCAAAAATCCTCAACAAAATACAAGCAAACAGAATCCAACAGCACATTAAAAGGATCATACACCATGATCAAGTGGGGTTTATGCCAGGAATGCAAAGATTCTTCAATATATGCAAATAAAGCAATGTGATACACCATATTAACAAATTGAAGTAGAAAAACCATATGATAATCTCAATAGATGCAGAAAAAGCTTTTGACAAAATTCAACACCCATTTATGATAACAGCTCTCCAGAAAGTAGGCACAGAGGGAACTTACCTCAACATAATAAAGGCCATATAGGACAAACCCACAGCCAACATCATTCTCAATGGTGAAAAACTGAAACCATTTCCTCTAAGTTCAGGAACAAAACTAGGTTGCTTACTCTCACCACTATTATTCAACATAGTTTTGGAAGTTTTAGCTACAGCCATCAGAGAAGAAAAAGAAATAAAAGACATCCAAATCGGAAAAGAAGAAGTAAAACTGTCACTGTTTGCAGATGACATGATACTATACATAGAGAATCCTAAAGATGCTACCAGAAAACTACTAGAGCTAATCAATGAATTTGGTAAAGTAGCAGGATACAAAATTAATGCACAGAAATCTCTTGCATTCCTATACACACAGATGATGAAAAATCTGAAAGAGAAATTAAGGAAACACTCCCATTTACCATTGTAACAAAAAGAATAAAATACCTAGGAATAAACCTACCTAAGGAGACAAAGACCTGTATGCAGAAAACTGTCAGACACTGATGAAAGATGATACAAACAGATGGAGAGATATACCATGTTGTTGGATTGGCAGAATCAACATTGTGAAAATGACCATACTACCCAAAGCAATCTACAGATTCAGTGGAATTCCTATCAAACTACCAATGGCATTTTTTCCAAAACTAGAACAAAAAGTTGCACAGTTTGTATGGAAACACAACAGACCCCAAATAGCCAAAGCAATCTTGAGAAAGAATAACAGAGCTGGAGGAATCAGGCTCCCTGACTTCAGACTATACTACAGAGCTACAGTAATCAAGACAGTATGGTACTGGCACAAAAACAGAAATATAGATCAATGGAACAGGATAGAAGGCCCAGAGATAAACCCACACATATGTGGTCACCTTATCTTTGATAAAGGATGCAAGAATATACAATGGAGAAAAGACAGCCTCTTCAATAAGTGTTGCTGGGAGAACTGGACAGCTACATGTAAAAGAAGGAAACTAGAATACTCCCTAACACCATACACAAAAATAAATGCAAAATGGATTAAAGACCTAAATGTAAGGCCAGACACTATAAAACGCTTAGAGGAAAACATAGGCAGAACACTCTATGACATAAATCACAGCAAGATCCTTTTTGACCCACCTCCTAGAGAAATGGAAATAAAAACAAAAATAAACAAATGGAACCTAATGAAACTTAAAAGCTTTTGCACAGCAAAGGAAACCATAAACAAGATGAAAAGACAGCTCTCAGAATGGGAGAAAATATTTGCAAATGAAACAACAGACAAAAGGTTAATCTCCAAAATATACAGGCAGCTCATGAAGTTCAATATCAGAAAAACAAACAACCCAACCCAAAGATGGGCAGAAGACCTAAATCAGCATTTCTCCAAAGAAGATATACAGATTGCCAACAAACACATGAAAGGATGCTCAACATCCGTAATCATTAGAGAAATGCAAATCAAAACTACAGTGAGGTATCACCTCACACCAGTCAGAATGGCCATCATTGAAAAAATCTACAAACAATAAATGCTGGAGAGGGTGTGGAGAAAAGGGAACCCTCTTGCACTGTTGGTGGGAATGTAAATTGATACAGCCACTATGGAGAACAGTATGGAGGTTCCTTAAAAAACTAAAAATAGGACTACCATATGACCCAGCAATCCCACTCCTGGGCATATACCCTGAGAAAACCATAATTCAAAAAGAGTCATGTACCACAGTGTTCATTGCAGCACTATTTACAGTAGCCAGGACATGGAAGCAACCTAAGTGTCCATTGACAGATGATTGGATAAAGAAGATGTGGCACATATATACAATGGAGTATTACTCAGCCATAAAAAGAAATGAAATTGAACTATTTGTAGTGAGGTGGATGGACCTAGAATCTGTCATACAGGGTGAAGTAAGTCAGAAAGTAAAAAATAATGTATGCTAACACATATATATGGAATCTAAAAAAAAACCGTGGTTCTGATGAACCTAGGGGCAGGATAGGAATAAAGACACAGACGTAGAGAATGGACTTTAGGGCACAGGGAGGGGGAAGCGTAAGCTGGGACAAAGTGAGAAAGTAACATTGACATATATACACTACTAAATGTAAAATAGATAGCTAGTGGGAAGCCACCACGTAGCACAGGGAGATCAGCTCTGTGCTTTGCGACCACCTAGAGGGGTGGGATAAAGAGGGTGGGAAGGAGATGCAAGAGGGATGGGATATGGGGATATGCGTAGCATATAGCTGATTCACTTTGTTATACAGCAGAAACTAACACAACATTGTAAAGCAATTATACTCCAATAAAGATGTTTTAAAAAATGATTTAAAATTATTAAAACCCCTGCCTCTCTGGCATTTACATTCTAGTGTTTTATAGAATCTGAAATACCCTCACTATAAGCCTTGTAAGTCACGATGTCTGAGGTTTCCTCACCATCTTAGCATGGAACACAGGTGTCATCCAGCTTCATAGCCCACTCTGCTGTTTGTTCTCACTTCAGGGACAGACTTTCAGAACTAACCAGACGCTATGTTTTGGTTCATTTCTGGGAAAAACACACTGAGGTCTCATCATAGTTCTAAAAATGTCCTTCAGAATTGATCTCTTGAACAAAAGAGCTTCTCCACATTTCCCCAATCCTGGCACAAACCTGGTATATCTGAAGGTGAGAAATCTGCCCCGGAGCCAGGAATAGAGTAACAGGGCAGTAAATTTTATTTTTCAATTCAGCTAAAATGTACACTTGCATAGAATTTCTGTTATAGCTAACCTTTAAAAAAATCACATTTAAAAGAAAAATGCTAACTCTGATACAAATTGATTAGCAGTGCTGTCTTCATGTTCAAGATAAAATTGAATTCAATAAATTGAATTCAATATCTAACAGTGGGAATGTTATGTGTATTATTCTTGGATGAGGCGTGAATATGATTGATGTCTATCCTGGAACAGGGAGATAGAAAGAAATAATGAAAAGTCAGTTTCAGTTTCTGGGACAAAATGAAATATCTGTGTGTTGATTTAAAAAGAAAGTTATCCTGTAACACTTAGTTTAATTAAGAATGTGTTTCTCCTGTGACCGTGTGTTACTGCAGCTGGCAGTATTGACCTGGGGAATACATTCCCAAGCCCATAATGGGAGCCTCTGAGGATATTCGTGGCAGTGTGATGTGGAGATGGGCTTGGAGCCAACCTGGGTGTCCATCTCCCTGGAAATGGTTAAATGAGCCATGGTTGCTCACATGGTAGAATCCTGTGTAGCAGCTAGAAGCTCTGGACTTACGGACATAGAAGTATAAACAGATCTTCAAAACATTACTAGCAAGTGAACAAAGTAAGAGGCAGGATGAAATCTAGCTTACGTGAATTCAAAGTACCTAAACTTATAATAAAACTTCATATTTTATAGGAGTCCATATAGGGACCAATATGGTTGCCTTAGAGGGTGGGCGCAGGAGAATGAGAGAGAGAGAAATGGGGGTAAAAGTGAATAAAGAGTAAAATGAAGAAAAGCTGGGTTGACCGTTGGCTGTATATCAGACATTTTCCCCCAAATAAATAAGTACATAAATGGGTACAGTTATCTTAAGAGAAAACAAGTACTTACACTTTTGATTTATTCAGTGATCCTAAGAATGGACTTGATAAACTAGGCATTAAAGTTTGGTGCTAGTGCATACGATATGGAAGTTATTGTTGTATAAGTAGTCTTTTATTCAAGATTATTTTTTTTGCTGTACGCAGGCCTCTCACTGTTGTGGCCTCTCCCGTTGCGGAGCACAGGCTCCGGACGCGCAGGCTCAGCGGCCATGGCTCACGGGCCCAGCCGCTCCGCGGCATGTGGGATCTTACCGGACCGGGGCACGAACCCGTGTCCCCTGCATCGGCAGGCGTACTCTCAACCACTGCGCCACCAGGGAAGCCCTATTCAAGATTTTAAACTCAAGGTTATTTAATTTGATGCATAAAAAAACCACCCTTTTCAGGAGTGAGTACTAAGATTCTCCCAGATACTTGTAAATCCACTTCTAAAAAGAGACTTAATTTTTTAGGTTAGGTCTTTAGGTTCACAGCAAAATTGAGCAGAAGATGCAGAGATTTCCCACATACGCCCTGCCCACACATGCATAGCCTCCCCGGCTCTCAGCATCTCCCACCAGAGCAGTACATTTGTTACGATTGATGAACCTACACTGACACATCATTATTACCCGAAGTCCATGGTTTACATAAATGTTCACTCTTGGCGTACATTCTATTTTTTTGGACAAATGTGTAATGACATGTATCCTACATTATTGCACCATACAGAATACTTTTGTGCCCTAAAAATCCTCTGTGACCAGCCAGCCTATTCATCCCTTCTCACCCCCAATCACTGATCTTTTTTACTGTCTCCATAGTTTTGCCTTTTCCAGAATGTCATATAGCTGGAATCATTTAATAAGTAGCCATTTCAGATTGGATTCCTTCACTTGGTAATATACGTTTAAGGTTCCTCTATGTCTTTGCATGGCTTGATAACTTATAATTCAGTTTTTAAAAAGAATATTTGATCTCAGCATCTTCAAAGTATGATTTTTCTCTGTATTTCATATACTGCTTATAACAATACAAAATTTGAGGAATAAGCTACTTGCTCAACCAGTGAAAACAGAGAAATAGTTGCTTACCTTTATAGAACCAGTTAGCTCTTATTCCTTCTTGAGAGAAACGAACATGTCACAGAAGAAATATGATAATTGCATTTGTGGGCCTGGCTGCTTTAGTGGGGAATAGGAATGACTTCTTTGCCCGTGCAGATTGCATGACTGCGTGTTTGTAGTCTACCGACAGTGTTGCATCTGTGCTGTGGCCTTTTTTATCAACGGCGCTTTGTCAGTCTGGCCATTGTGGAGTATTGTTTGTAATCAAGTTTTTTTTTTTTTTTAACTTTAGCCTTTTCTTTTCAGTACAGTTTGGTTTTGTTTTTGTTCTTGTTGTTGTTTTTGGCCGCGCCATGCGGCATGTGGGATCTTAGTTCCCCCACCAGGGATTGAACCCATGCCCCCTGCAGTGGAAGTGCAGAGTCCTAACCACTAGACTGCCAGGGAATTCCCATTTCAGTACAGCTTAAACAATGAATTTACAAATATGCTATATAGCAAGTGTGTTTTGTACCAGACAAGCCTGTAATTGAAGCCAAATGTTACATCTTATGTGTCATTTCTTTTTTCTTAGGTTTTGGCAGCCCTTAGGCCACCTCTATGCAACTTTTAAAAGGTGCCCATTCCTCAAGGAAACCTGAGTAAGTGCGTATGAACGACCTGAGCTGCTCTAGAAGAGCTTCCCAGATCCCAGCTGGCAGCAGCCTCGGCCACGTACTCGCTCTCCCGCTCATGTGCCCCCAAGGCGCCCTGCGTTGGCTTCTCAAACACTCCGTGTTCCTCTGCCCAGGACCATTCAGAGTCAGACGGGGGCAGTGGGGCAGGAGGGGACGAAGCGTGGCAGTGTCAGGCAGTAAGTAGGGAGTGGGCCAGTGAGGGAAGCGAGCTCAGGGGCCCCAGGTGTGGCCAGAACAAGGCGACAGTGTGCACAGCCATGGGTGCAGTGTGGGTTTATTATAGGGTTTTCTAGAAGGGGGCTTCCTGCTACCCCAGGACTTACATGAGAGCCCTCAAGTCCTGCATTCTCCACCCCTGGCCACTCCCAGCCCTCACGCAGGTAAGTCTGGATGGAATGGTGTTTTTGTGCCGTGCACAGGATGTATGTGACCCTGGGGCTGGCATCTGGCACCTCTAGTCGTCCCGTCTTCCAAGGCAGCATCTCCACCCTCCTGACCTGTTCTTGAATAGGTAGTGTGTGGTGTGGGAGAGGAGAGCCATCCCGGGCCATGGGGAGGTGCAGGAAGACGGCCCGGGTCTCTGGTCCCCAAGTGTGACTCACTCACTCACTCCACATGACCACAGCTTGAAGCTCCATGGGAAACCATCCTGCCTATCTGTTCATGTTCAATCACTTCATGTCTGTGGTCCAGGCATTGCAAACCCTGGGCACTAGACTCCCCTTGGTTTCAAGTTGAAACTGCTCTTTTTTCAAAAAACCATACTCCTTGTATTAGTTTGCTCTGGTTGCTCTGATAAAGTACCACGAACTGGGTGGCTAAGACCAGTAGAAATGTACTGTCTCACTGTTCTGGAGGCTGGAAGCCTGAGATCAAGGTGTCAGCAGGGTTGGTTCCCTCTGAGGGCCATGGGGAGCATCTGTTCCAGGCCTCTCCCCATCCCCCCAACTTCTGGTGGTTGCTGACGACCTTTGGGATTCCTTGGCTTGTGGGCATCATCCTGATCTCTACCTTCATCACACGTTGTCCTCTGTGTGTGTGTGTGCCAAAAAATCTTTTTTATATAAGGACAGATCAGATTAAAGGCCCAATAGAGGTCTGTTCCAGGGTAACCTCATCTTAATTAAATTGCAATGACCCTATTTCCAACTAAGGTCACATTCTGAGGTACTGGGGGTTAGAATTCCAACATATGAATTTTGGGGGTCATGCAACTCAGCCTAACACTCCCTCTCAATAGCGTCTCTCATTTTGACCTGGTGACAGGAATCTCCGAGGTAAAAAGATCTCCTGCAGGGTACAAAGAACAGGACAACTGTTTCAACAAAGAGTTCAACAAATAGTCACTGTGGAAATAAACAAGACCACCCAACTGAAAACAAGCAAACGCTATTTATTCAGGGAGTCGGCCACCATCATTTACATTTGGAAGAGACTCGAAGGTAGGCAGTGGGGTGGGAGAGCTTGATGGTGAAAGGAGGAAGACTTCAGGTCTTCAGGTGTGCCCCATCGGAGGCTGTTGGCATGGGATGGCTGTAGATGGGCTAAGTAGGAGCAGGGCATCCTATGTGATTGGTCAGGGGTACTTATTTGGCTTTCTGTGGTTGGTCCCAAGTTGGAAGTTGGGGCAAGAATTGATTAATTAGGGCTTCCCTGGTGGCACAGTGGTTGAGAGTCCGCCTGCCGATGCAGGGAATTCGGGTTCGTGCCCGGGTCCGGGAAGATCCCACATGCCGTGGAGCGGCTGTGTCCGTGAGCCATGGCCGCTGAGCCTGTGCTCCGCAACGGGAGCGGCCACAAAAAAAACCCGAATTGATTAATTAATTAAACTGTCTGAAGCTGTCCATTATTAACCAAATCCTGGCTGTCTGGGCTGATTGCTATGGAGGTTGTTTGACTTCCTGGACTAGTTGCTGAGGGTAGTGGGTTGGCTTCTTGGACTGGTTGCTGCAGACTCTCGGTTAAAGTTCTATTTTTATATATGGTCTGGCCCTTGTCCATTTGTATATTTAGTCTCTTATCACGGAATCAACTTTCGGGGTAGGTCTGCCAGATACTTGTTTCCACAAGTAACTTAATTATGTATACTTATGAACTTATGAAAACAATAATTTAAATGTTTCCCAACCTTGAAACCTCAAATTTTCCCAAGAGCCTCTTTCTTTGTCCTCACAGCTCTTCTGCTTCACTGTGGTTGTTTGCACAGGCCACGTTCGTGGGTCTCCTCTGATTCACTAACTCATCAGATGTTTATTGAGTTTTTGCTTCACACTGGTTAGGCAGAAGGAATCAGAGGTGAAAGACACAGTCTCTGCCTTCAGAGAGATCAGTGGGAAAGGCAAGCATGTAGATACTATAGTCCAAAGTGCTCAGTTGTCAAAGATAAACAAAGCTGGACACTAAGGTGGTGAGGACAGATCTGAATAAGAACTATAACTATTGCCATAGATAAGAGAGTCCACTATGACCTGAACTCAACTGTACAGAGGTGGCTGGGCATTTTACGCGGAGGATGAGGGAGAAGGGAGAGGTGAGTGGGGCTCAGGAGAGTCAGGGAATTGAGAAATTACAGAGTTGGTCACTGTAAATGCTGATCAGGCCAGCTCTACCTGCTACCTGGAAGACCCTGAAGCTAGGATTCTGTCCTCCCACAGAGACCGGGGGACAGAGGGCCTATCCTTCTTGATGAATAAATTTTAAAGGAACAGGTTTCAGGTCCTGAGTTGTCGGAGATATGGATGGATGGATGGATGGATGGATAGGTAGATAGATGGAGAGAGAGATATCTCGAAGGGACAGTGGAAGGACTCACAACTAAGCCCTTTTTAGTAAATGTTCTAAGAAAATATGCTCAGGGGCCTATTGTCAGGCATTGATTAGAACAAACAGCAAATTCTTTTGGCAGCCTTGAGAAAAGAGAGGCTAGGGTCATCCTAGGGATGCAGCCTTGAGCTGTTAGAAAATATGTTAGTGTTTATTCAAGCCTTTAATGGGGGGGATGAAATCATTTGTGTTGAGAGTCTGTGGTTTTTAGAGGCTAGGTTGAGGTCTAGTTGACAAGAAGGCACAAAGGAGTTTGGTCAAGGAGAGAGTCTTTGTGTGTTTTTTTAAAAAAATTGAAGTGTAGTTGATTTACGATATTGTTTTAAAGACATACAGCAAAGTGATTCTGATATATATATATATATATATTCTTTTGAAAAATTCTTTTCCATTATATGCTCTTATAAGATACTGAATATAATTCCCTGTGCTATACAGTAGGTCTTTGTTGTTTATCTATTTTATATATAGTAGTGTGTGTCTGTTCATCCCAAACTCCTAATTTATCCCTCCTCCCCCTTCCCGTTTTAGTAATCATAAGTTTGTTTTCTATGTGAGTCTGTTTCTGTTTTGTAAATAAGTCCATTTGTATTATTTTTTAGAGCCTACATATAAGCAATATTATATGATATTTGTCTTTCTCTTTCTGACTTACTTCACTTAGTGTGATAATCTCTAGGTCCATCTGTGTTGCTGCGGTGGCATTATTTCATTCTTTTTTATGGCTGAGTAGTATTCCATTGTATATATGTACCGCATCTTCTTTATCCAGTCATCTGTTGATGGACATTTAGGTTGAATCCATGTCTTGGCTATTGTAAATAGTGGTACTATGAACATTGGGGTGCAAGTATCTTTTCACAGTATGTTTTTCTGCAGATATATGCCCAGGAGTGGGATTACAGGATCATATGGCAGCTCTATTTTTAGTTTTTTAAGGAACCTCCATACTGTTCTCCATAGTGGCTGTACCAATTTACATTCCCACCAACAGTGTAGGAGGGTTTCTTTTTTCTTCACTCCCTTAAGGAGAGAGTCTTTTTCACAGTGCTGCCCTGGAGGTGAGCACAGGCCATTGAGGTAGGGTGTGCATGCGTGCGTGCTTGCACGTGTGTGTGTGTGTGTCCATCAGGGAGGAGGGATAATTTGACTTGGAGGACCAATCCCAGTAAACCAAATGAATTCAATCAGGAGAGGGAGATGGGAGGGAAGAGCAAGGGCAGGTCCAGTTTTACGACCTAAAACATGTGCAATTAGAGTTCCTGCTTTAAAAAAACCAAAAACATACAAAATTCGGAATACAAAATTAGGTAGAGGACCTTGGGGTGGGGGGCATACAAGAAAGGGGATCAGAAATTTTAGCTTCTCTTGGTTCATGGCAAATCTGCCTCTTGGGAAGCGTATGTTCCAGGCTGTGTGAACAGCAAGAACGAAGGTTTGGAGGATAGTGAGAGAGCTGAAATAATTCAGAACTGGGTATGTGTGAAGAATATAGAACAGATAAAGCTAGTGAGGGTCTTATGGGTCAGGTAAGAGTATGGAGTTTCCTCTGTCAAATGTGAGGAGTCACTGGAGGATTTTAGGCAGGGAAGAGTGACTCGATCCCTTATTTATGGATTAGAAAGATCACTCTGGAAGGAAGTGTGGAGGATGGGCTGAGCCAGGTAAGGCTGGTTGTAGACATCGGGTAGAGGTTGTCTACAAGGCACTCCTCCCACATAGTGATGAAGACCCATGGAATGTCACTGTATGTGTATGTGACTTCAAAACAGAAGCCAGACCTCCAACAGAGAGAAATGTTCTTCATCAAAAAAATTTCTAGGGCTTCCCTGGTGGCGCAGTGGTTGAGGATCCGTCTGCTGATGCAGGGGACACGAGTTCATGCCCCGGTCCGGGAAGATCCCACATGCAACGGAGCGGCTAGGCCCGTGAGCCATGGCCGCTGAGCCTGTGCGCCCGGAGCCTGTGCTCCGCAACGGGAGAGGCCGCAGCAGTGAGAGGCCCGCGTACCGCAAAAAAAAATAAAATTCTAGATTGTTCTTTCTCTAAGTTTAAAAATATGCCTACATGTATTTTTGTGGAAGAGAGGCCCAAGTTACCCTAAGACTTGTTTTTAATTAATTTTGCATGGCATAACGTTTCTATACATAAAAGAAAATTATATATTTGGTTTATTTGTCCTTGGGTATCATGCATCTAAAAATGAATAGATTTAAAGATGATGATTTTAAAAGCTAGGTAATTGTGTCACACCTTAATGTTTAAATATTCTATTTCTGTGTAGGGCATTTTGAGATATTTAGAAATGTCCCAAACTGGATGTGCCCTGTGTCATACAGTCTGTAATGGTGCTGAGGACAGCCTTGGTTGCTGGGGGCAAAGTTTTTAAATGAAAAGTACATCTACTGTTAGGCAGGTCCTGCTGCCTTATCCCAGAAAGCTCTTAGATGGATGTTGATCCTCAGTTTTCCCTCTCAGGTTTTCCTTTTTTTTTTTTTTTTTTTTTTTTGCGGTACACGGACCTCTCACTGCTGTGGCCTCTCCCGTTGCGGAGCACAGGCTGCGGACGTTCAGGCTCAGCGGCCATGGCTCACGGGCCCAGCCGCTCTGCAGCATGTGGGATCTTCCCAGACCGGGGCACGAACCCGTGTCCCCTGCATTGGCAGGCGGATTCTCAACCACTGCGCCACCAGAGAAGCCCCAGGCTTTCCTTTTTAATTTACTAACAAATCTTTGCTTTGCTAGAATAAAGAGATTCCATGTTGAGGATGGATCTGAGAGACAGCATCTGGGTAGCATAACCATCAAATTATAAAACCATCTTTCTTTCCAGTCTCAAAGAAAAAAGTGATTGTTTGGATTTGATCTATCCTTCCTATTGTGAAAGAAAAGCAATTCACAAAATGCCTATATTTTATTGTGACAGTGGCAGCAACTAAACACAATTCATTTCAGTGTAGTCAGAGAATCTACACGTTGTCCCAGGCGCCAACTGGTGCTCTGACTGTCCGTTCTCTAAGGCAGCAAATGCAATCTTGCCACAGAGGTCCACAAACGTGTAAAACAGATTAGAGCCCTGCTGCTCTGGTTGCAAGGAAGGGCCTCCTGCACACCCACTTTCATGAAGCACCTTGCATAGCTCCCTGAGCTTTTGGAACCTAGTTTGCAACCGTGTATTCGGTCCAGTTCTTACATTTTCCACTTAGAAAATTGAAGCTCACCAAGGCAACATGAGTCAATTCTATTCACATTCGTTAGAAATAAATCTTAATTTCCCTTCTTTTTTTTTTTTTTTGCTTTTGTGAGCCCGTGCTCTTATCACTATTGCCCACTGATTTATTTCAAAACTGTTCACAGATATTAAATCCAAGTAAGCTCCACACTGAATCTTTTCATCTCGAAGGAATTAAACCATTCATGTATTGTGGAAACTCTTTCCTTCAATTTCTAAAAAAGTGGAACACACATCCACGTGTATGTCCATGACATCGCTCGGGGCTTACATAGACACTTGTGTCCACATGATTAACCCTTAGGGACAATAAATCCATCCCGTTTCACTGATTAAACAACTGAGATTCTGAAACCATCTGGCTCTTCAGAAGATAGCAAAATGTGCCAGGCGATCCTTTAGTTCCCATTGGCAGGGAAATTTATTCAGACTTTCTGAAAGAGCAGTTGGTTGGCTTTGGGTCATTTGCCACCTCTAGAAAATGTTTCTTCCTATTTCAGAAGCCTCTGACTTTTCTTTTTTTTCTGTATTATGATTATTTAGAGTTTATCCTTTCGAAACACATATTTGCTCTCAAAGGGAAGACATGTTTTCATAAAGAAAGAGTCATTGTCCTTTCTTCCTTCTCATGAACCCACCCTCCTTTCCTCCCGACTCCCACTGGAAGAGTGCACAGTGATGGGGGACACCCTGGTCCTGAGGGATTCCCTGAGTCAGCACGAACTAAGTAGAGGTCAGTTGTGTCAACCATCTATAGAAAAACAGTGGTTCTGAATGCAGAGCGATGATCGTAAATTCATCTAGGGCAAGAACTTATTCATTGGCTCATTCATCCGTTCACTGGAAAACATTATGCCCCAGAGTGTGAAGAGGCCCATTCACAATGGCTTTGCTCAGGGCAGCACGGAAATGCCCTAAGACCACCAGCTTCTGGTCTCCCAAAGACGAGCAGAGAAGGCTGCAGGCAGAGCAAGCATTAGAGCTGGACTTGGAGGAACGGCCTTCATTCTGGAGGTGGAGGTGGAAGTAGCCACCCTAGAAGAGGGAATGACAGCAGAGAAGTGGAAGACATCGGGATGAGGGGAGTGACAAGCCGGGGGTGCAGATCCTGAAGCAGTGAGAATGAAATGAAATATTCCTGACGTGATGGTCAGACGGTGTAGTGAAGGCCAGAACTAGGGTGCCGGCAGGGAGAATGGCTAGGACAGCCATGGGAGATGCATCACAGAAAGAACAAGAGCTGGAGAAGCATCGGACATGGGCGTGAGGAAGCTGGGGTGTCCAAGGTGAAGTTCACATTTTGAAATGACAGTGACGCCCTTGACTGAAGTACGGGACAAAGGACAACACCTTGTTTTTGGTGAGAAGGTTCTGAGTTCTGTTTCGAATGTGTTGACTAAAAGACTGAAGCTTATGTTTCTCGTGTACCACACCCTTGGAAGCCAGAAGAAGGCGATAGTTAAACTACAAGCAATTTTCATGGGGGCCATCTTGAGAAAGGAGATGATCAGGGAGATACGAGATTATAAAGAGCCCAAGTGCTTTTTGAAATTAGGTGTGACGGCAGCAGCACTGATCTTGTCTTCCTTGGACCCCCATTTCCTTCTTCTTTCCCTTTTAAAATTAACTGAACTTTAGGGGTGAAAAGACTTTGGGAATTCCTTGGAGGTCCAGTGGTTAGGACTCCGAATTTCACTGCCAAGGGCCCGGGTTTGATCCTTCGTTGGGGAACTAAGATCCCACAAGCCGCACTGCACGGCCAAAACAAAAACAGAAACAAAAGCAAAAACAAACAAAAAAGGATTAAAAGACTTTAAAGCAATGGAAATCACATTAGCGCTATCCCTGCCTGCTATTACCTACAACTTGGTGGTGATTGACATTCTTGGGACAAAGATTCTAAGTCTCATGCTTGCAAGTCCTTGGGCTCATCTGGAGTCAGCTTCATCAGTTTGTCCACACAGAGCAGGATGAGGGTGAGAAACAAGAGACTCCAACCAACGGCAGCCGCGATCCAGCCGTATTCATCCACTCCGGTGTGGCAACACCGGGCTGCTTGTGGGCAGAAGTCGACATCTGGTGGGAAGAGAGAGCGGGAATGACAGCGTCACACCAGCCTCCCCTCCCCCGAGCTCTTCTCTAGTATTCATAACACTGAGACCAGTAATAATAGAATAGCCACCATTTACTAAAGCACGCCATGTACTAGGCTAAGTGCTCTACACACATTACCTTATTTATTCCTCACAGAGTGATAGGCACAGTTATTCCTGCTGTTTGACATGAAGAAACTGAGGCTGTCACCTGTGCAAGGTCACGAGATGGCAGAACTAGAATTCAAACCCAAGCCTGTAGGAGTCCAAAGTCATGTTCATAACCTCTACATGTTATTGCCTATTACCCTCCTTTGTAAGTGCCCAGAAGTAAACACATCTGTTCATCCAATGAAGGCAGAATCAAGGAGGCAAACTTCGAATAAGGCAAACTTCCTGTTAATTAGACACGCATAGCAGTGGTTGCTTTATGAAGCGGTAGGCTCCTTGCCACTGGAAGACTTCAGATAGAGGATGAACTCAAATATACAAAGGATACCAAAATGAAGCTCCTGCCTTGGGCATAAGTTGGACTGGCTGATGTCTAGGGTCTTTCCACTTCCAAATTTCTATAAGCATTTGAAGGTAGGGGGATTTTGACTGCTGTCCTGGGGATGGGCCATTAAAGCCACCTGCACCAAAGAGTGTGAGCTTAGATGGGGACCAAGCCCAAGAGAGCTTTTTTTTTTTTTTTTTTTTTTTTTTTTTTTATGCGTTACGCGGGCCTCTCACTGCTGTGGCCTCTCCCGTTGCGGAGGACAGGCTCCGGACGCGCAGGCTCAGCGGCCATGGCTCACGGGCCCAGCCGCTCCGCGGCATGTGGGATCCTCCCAGACCGGGGCACGAACCCGTGTCCCCTGCATCGGCAGGCGGACTCTCAACCACTGCGCCACCAGGGAAGCCCCAAAGAGAGCTTTTTAGACGTGCTCTGCAGACAGTTCTGGGGCTGTGAACAAACCACACCGGTGCACAGGAGGGCCAGGCAGGCGCTCAGCCACCTGATGCCAATGGGCAGAAAGCAAGGAGGCTTAAGTGTCCCTCCCTGCTCCAGGATGAGCCCTGGGGTTAGGGAGGTTGCCAGGAGAGGCTTACTGGGGCACTGCTCCAGGGTCTCAAGGCCTGGATGGTGGACAGTCAAGGTTGAGTTGCTGCTGCCGCTGGCTTCTGGAAGAAAAGACAGAAGATAGTCTCAGGCACTAGGAGAAGCCATTCTCAGGCATAGAGTTTGCAATCTTTTTTTGAATCAGTAGTGAGTATTATGAAAGTGTTATAGAAGTTCCAGTAGAGGTACATTGAAATTTCATGCAACAAAGCTAACCCTCTGTCATAGCCTGCACTATGTCCCCCAGGTTCATAGGTTGGAGTCCTAACCCATTTTATGGAAATAGGGCTTTAAAAAGGCAATTAAGGTTAAATGGTTAAATGAATCCAATATGACTGGTGTCCTTGTAAGAAGGGGAAGAGACACCAGGTATGTGAACTCATAGAGCAAAGACCACATGAGGACCCAGCACAGACGGGACCATCTATAAGCCAAGGAGAGGGGCCTCAGGAGAAAACAAACCCGGTGATACCTGGAGCCGCCAGAATGGTGAGAAAAGAAGCTTCTGTTGTTTCAGCCACCCAGGCTATGGTATTTTGTTGGCTAGCAAACTCACACACTCCCCTTTTCCTATCACTCCCGAGTCCCATTCAGAGATGCTTTATCTTCATATCTCATGTCCCTTCCGTCACCAAGGGCCTCTAAACACTCTCTTTTATGTGCTTTCCATGCAGATAGGTACATCTATAAACTTTTTTTCTAGTATATATTAACACAATCACTTAAAAATCTGGAATGTCTTTTCGTAACTAGCTTCAATTTCCTTCAAAAACTGGAACTAGTAAACATTGAAGTCTGACCTTGATTCTTCATGATGAGAATGATGTTATTACTCAGAGAGAGGGTTTAATAAAAAATTAATTAAACACCCTACAAGCCAGTTGAGAGGTTTCTAGAATATGCAGCACTTAGAATTGTCCCTTGATTAATAAACAAGAAGCACAATGATAAAAAGAACTTTAGCAGAAATATCAGGGTTTGGGGGATGGGGAGGGGTTATGGAGAGGAACATAAGGATCCCCGAGGGAGAAAAACCATGGCCCACGTTCCCTCTCATCCCTGAGGATAAGAAGGTAGATGATTGGACTTCCCTGGTGGTCCAGTGGTTAAGACTCTGCCTTCCAATGCAGGGGGTGCGGGTTTGATCCCTGGTCAGGGAACTAAGATCCCACATGCCATGGGGTGTGGCCAAAAATTAAAAACAAAAGCAAAAAACAGAAGGTAGATGGTCTCGGTCTCTGTTCAACACGGTGACCACTAACCATTGTGGTTGTTTAAGTTCATTAAAATTAAATGAAAAATGCAGCTACTTGGTCATATCAGCCACATGCCAAGTGCTCAATCACCACATGTGACTAGTGGCTACCATATTGGAAGCACAGCATAGATAACGGAACATTTCCATCATCAAAAAAGTTCTGTTATGGGCTTCCCTGGTGGCGCAGTGGTTGAGAGTCCGCCTGCCGATGCAGGGGACACGGGTTCGTGCCCCGGTCCAGGAAGATCCCACATGCCGCGGAGCGGCTGGGCCCGTGAGCCATGGCCGCTGAGCCTGCGTGTCTGGAGCCTGTGCTCCGCAACGGGAGAGGCCACAACAGTGAGAGGCCCGCGTACCGCAAAAAAAAAACAAAACAAAACAATTCTGTTAGACAATGCTGATCTAGGTAGAGCAAAACCAAGAGACCATTTAAGAGAATCTTTCTGGAAATTATGTTGTTGTTCAATCTACTTCTTTGGGAATGAAAAAAAAAAAAGAGTTTGGAACTCTCCAGGCCCCACTGACTCTAGGTTAACATGTCCTTCAAAATTGCTTGTTGTCACATAGCAGGACGAGTCAGGAGGAAACTTCTGATTTAGCCAAAGCCATGAAATTGCTGCTCAGACTAATTTAATGCCACGCGCCCCCAGCCGCTCCAATGTCCTGCGTAAGTATAGTAATTACCTTGATGCAATCTGATGGTTACTGTAAATAATTTACAGCTAAACGCCTTAGAGCTTGGTCTTTATTTGCTTTGGAAAAATTGATTCCTCAATGTTTTAATTTCCCTTGTTACCCGAATAACTTCCTTGACCCTGACTTTCATCTCCCCTCTACCCTAGAATGGAAGTGGTCCCAGTCTAGGGCTAGTGAATGGAAAAAAACCTAGTTAATGGAATACTAATATTAGGTTCAACCATATGAAATTGGCATTTCTGTAGGTCAAAAATTATTCAGTATCAGAAACTTTACATGGTTCAAACTAAATACCCTGTTACAAATTCTTAAGAATTTAAATATCACCCACCTCCCTCATAAGCAAAGCCAGCCAGGGACTGGTCCCACTTGGAGTCACTTCCAAAGTAAAGGCTGCTGGCAAGACCCAACCATTCAGGGCAGTTAAATTTGTCAAGTGTTTGAGGCCCTCTCTTAAGCATGGCCAGGTAAACAGAAACCACTCTTATCTGGGGAGGGGTGATTTGGAAAATAAAAGGCATGTGTTAACATTCGTTGAGGGTTTACCATGTACTATTTTATTAGAAGTTGTTTACATTCAGTAACCTATTTCATCTTTACAACAAACCTATATATAAGCACTATGATTATCTCCATGTTAGAAATGAGGAAGCTGGAGCACAGAGAGGGTAAGTAATTTGCTCAAGGTCACACAGCTAGTAAGTTGTGGAAGCCAGAGTTGAGTTGAGCCTCAGTGGCTTGAGAGCCCACGCTCTGAACCTCCATAGGAGAGACCGTGAGGATGGGAGAGATAGATAGAGCCTGGAGGGGGGACAGCGAGGATTGGTTTCGAGAGAGGGAGAATCTGTCTGTCAGAGAGGAGGGCAGACTGTTCTGAGGAGCAAGATCAAAGCCAGAGGCAGAAACCAGGAGCGTGAGAATGTGACTGAGGTCCCTGACGTGCAGAGCCCAGCCTGGGAGAGCAAGCCAGGGGAGGCCACCTAACATCTCCCTTTAGCCTCCACAAGAAAGTCGGGACATAACCCAGCATCTCCTGAGCCGGGCAAGGTGGGAGAAGGTTAAACAGCGTACGACAGCTTTGTGTGTTGAGGTTTTGTGAAAGTTGCAAAGGGCGCACAGGGTCGAGGGAGGGACAGAGGTCCTTAGGTGAGAGGAGGGCACGCAAAAGCAGGATGACAACCACAAAATATGGGTTTGCAACACAATTATGCTGACAAGGAGCCATTGAGAAACAGCAACCCAAAGATATCATTTTAGGCCAGTTTGGTCCCCTGATGGGAGAGACTCTTTGTGGCAAAGGCCAGCAGAGGTGGCTGCTCCCATACTGGCTGACGCTGGTCTTAAGGTAACTCCCGTCCCACCCTACCCTCTCTTGCCTAATCCTTCAGATGAGAAAGTACTGTTTCCTCTTTCCTTTGTGCGGGACCAACCCTAGCCAAGGAATCCTTCTCCCACCTCCTTCTTTCCCCCCTCCCCTCCCTTCTTCTTCCCAGCGTGGCAAGAATAAAGCTCACAGTTCTACCTGCCAAGCAAGCCGGGTGGAAAGAGGCAAAGGCCAGGCTGAGGACCAGCGTGGCCCAGGGCGCAGAGTTGAGGTGCTTCATGCTGAGGAGGGAGGCTTCTGTGATCACAGTCCCCGCAGAGGCGAGCTGAGGGCCGCCTGCCATGCGTCCTGTGTGTGGCCCGTCTGGCAGGAACTTGAAAACAACGCTGGCAGAGGTGAATTTCTGTTCTGTGTTTGGGGGAAAGAGAGGGGGTGGAGCAAAGGGAACTCGGGCTGTCACACCTGGCTCTCACCTCTCCAGGAGGGAAGCTGAGCTACGTTGGCTGGGGGAGGAATGGACGGTGACTCAGTTGGTTCTTCCTTAGCTCACATTTTGTCCCTGCTGTGAAAAAAGAGGACAGGGGCAGGAGATCTGTGTCGTGCTGGTTCCTTGAAGATGAGTTTACTGCCTCTTCCACCCTCAGGCATAGTCATCCTGTCCAATATTTACCGAGCACCTACTGCGTGCACTACCCTCTGCTCAAGTCTGGAAGTACCTGCCCTCCAAGTGCTTTATTACAAACACACATCGTTAAAGCACAGAGCGGTGTTTCAGGGGTGGAGGAGAAAGCACTTTGCTTCTCAGCAGTAAGAGGCCTCACCTCCCGATGGCTGCTTCATGAGGAACGTGGCATTTGGGTTGGGCCTTGAAGGATGGATAGGGCTTTGACAGGCGAAGAGGAGAAAAAGGCATCGTATGCAGAAGGGACAGGCGAGCAAAGGCCCGGAGGTAAGAGGTGCTCAGAAATCCACTGTGACCAAGAGGCTGAGCATCCGATGTGCCAGGCTGGGGGTGGAGGGTTTGAAACAGTCAGGAGGCCAGAGGGAGGCTTTGTGAAGATTTTGAATTGAGTAGTAACTTGATTGAAGCTCTGCCTCCAGTCTAAGACGTTTGTTGAATGCCAACCATGTATTGTAAAGGCACCATCCCAGGCATTCGAGACTCAAAGATGATTAAGATGTGACGCCTCCTCTTGATTCCTACTCAGTACAGCAGTGAGACTAGGCAGTGAAGAAAGAACTGGGAGGCAATATGGTAGGACTCAGTATGGGTATCTTCCCCGGTGATGGAGATATAAAAGACGGAGGGGGAAGTCTGCCCGAGAGCAGTGGAGGAGAGATTCACAGAGGAAGTGACCTTTGGGCTGGGTACTAAACTTTGCATATGCAGGTGGGAGGTGATGGGCCTTTTGAGTACAAGGAATAGCAGCATGTGTGCATGCTGGCCAGCTACCACGTGTGGATACGTGTATTATGTTCCTAAACAAGCTTGGGTCTGGCTAAGAGAGTGAGGGATGAGCTTTTTTTTTTTTTTTTTTTTTTTATGCGTTACGCGGGCCTCTCACTGTTGTGGCCTCTCCCGTTGCGGAGGACAGGCTCCGGACGCGCAGGCCCAGCGGCCATGGCTCGCGGGCCCAGCCGCTCCGCGGCACGTGGGATCTTCCCAGACCGGGGCACGAACCCGCGTCCCCTGCATCGGCAGGCGGACTCTCAACCACTGCGCCACCAGGGAAGCCCCGAGGGATGAGCTTTGAAGCTCATTCAAAGCTCAGTGGAAGTGTTGCAGGAAGGGGGACCCCTTCCAGGGCCCGAGAGTGGGCTCTTGTCTAACACTCAGAAATAAATCGTCCGAGGAGACACACGTGTTGACAAAGCAAGAGACTTTATTGGGAAGGGTGCCTGGGGGGAAAGCAGGAGGGCAAGGGAACCCAGGAGGACTGCTCTGCCACGTGACTCACAGTCTCAGCTTTGATGTTAAGGGGGATAGTTTCCGGGTTGTTTCTGGCCAATCATCTTGCTTTGCCCATAGTTGGTCTGACTCAGGGTCCTTCCTGGTGGCGTGCATCTCTCAGCCAAGACCGCTTCCAGCGTGAGAGCTTCTGGGAGGGTGGCAGGACATATTTTCTCCTCCCTCCTCCTTTTGGCCCCTCCTGAATTCTTCAGGGTTAGTTTCAGGGATGGTTTCGGTCCACAGTTCCCTAACAGAAGGACGTATAAGCCATGTGTAAGCCCAGAATAAGGATGTCTCGTTGTTATACATCAGCCTGGAGGGGGCACTTTTTTCTAATCCGCCCAAACGTACCAATTAATGGTGGCCCTATACTCTTGGATTTGGGGATTGGGAGCAGAAGAGCTTTAAGAAGGCTGATCTTCAGGCCGTGTACAAAAGTCCAGCTTAGGCCTACCACTTGGTTGAATATTCAGTGATTACCAAGTAGCTGGTGTATCCAGGCCCTTGGTATGAGGGAGGGGCTTTGACATGGGTAAGGCCGCAAAGCCCCTGTCCTCAAGGAGCTCAGGGTCCAGTGAGGAAGATGGACAAATAAGTAATGACAACACAGTGAAATAAGTGTGGCGAGGAGGGTTGAGGACTAGTGGATCCTGAGAACATTTCACAATGGAAGTGGCATCTCGACCTGAAACTTGCGAGATGTGTAGTTCTCCAGGCACGGGAGAGGGGACCAGTGTGTGCCTGGTCTCTGAGCCATGACCGTGTGCCCCTCGCTTTGGAGGAATTACTGTCCTCGGGGCATGGGCTGGGTCATGGTGTGTCTGGTTAGACTAAGAGATTGTAAATGGACCTGCATGCCAGACTAAGGAAACTGGACTCTCATCTTATGATTGGGGCACCCTATAAGGAAATTGTAGATGTGGCCACCTTTGTATTTCAGAAAAATGGAGGAGGGAGGGCAGGTCTGTATTCAGAGAGATTATCGAAGAAGCTGTTGCAGAAATCCCAGACAGACATCAAAAGAGCCCTGAAATAAGCAGCTGGACTGAGGATAGAGGAGGGGGGGGACAGAATCAAGAGGTATTTAGCAGGCCGAATCAACAGAAAGGAATCCAGGAAGAAAGCGTCCAGGATGGAGGCAAGGTCTCCAGCTGGGGTGAGTGGGTGGCCATGAGGCCAGTCTGGGCTAGAATCACAGCCTTGTGTTTTATTGGCTGAGGGGCCCTGGGCAGGTTACTTTATACATCCAAGCCTCAGGTTCCTCATCTGAAGAATAATAGGAGGTGCTCCTATCTCAGGAGTTGTTGTGATGACTTAATGAAGTAATCTACGTGAAGCGCGTTGCCCAGTGCCGGCTGATGGCAAGTACTCAGCCAGTGGTAGACATCATTATAATAGGAGGATCATTGTAAGTAGCAAGTATGGGAGAAGGGCAGTTTTAAGGAAAAATAATGCTATTTATGTATTCATTTATTTATATCCTGCCTTGGTCCAAAAAGGATTTAAGGAAGCTTACATACATTAATTAAGCTAGGTAAAATAAAAGAAACAAGAAGAAATGAGGCAAAGAGAAAGTTAGGATAGTAAATATAAGAGGGAACCATGAGTGAGTTGAGAGCACAAAAATGGCATGCATGTTTTCTAAGCTTTCTGGTAGCCAGTGCCAAGAGGGTCACATGATCGCATACATGATTCATGACCTCACAAGACGAAAACAACAGGGGAAGTACAACTGCTATCCATGAATTCATTATTGATGTATAGTTGATGTTCAGTGTTTCAGGTGTACAGCAAAGTGATTCAGTTACACGCATATATATATATATATTTTTTCAGATTCTTTTCCATTACAGGTTATTACAAGATATTGAATATAGTTCCTTGTGATATAGTAGGTCCTTGTTGTTTATCTATTTTATATACAGTAGTGTGTATCTGTTAAAAGCACAACTGCTCTCGATACCAAAACCAGATAAATGCTCTTGATACCATTTCCCCTTGGGTGCCCACAGAGATGACACTACTTAATAGGATGAACGCTTCCTTTGATTTTTTTTCTCCTATCTTTTTTTAAAAGGATTAATTAATTTATTTATTTTTGGCTGCATTGGGTCTTTGCTGCTGTGCGCGGGCTTTCTCTAGTTGTGGCGAGCAGGGGCTACACTTTGTTACAGTGTGCAGGCTTCTCATTGTGGTGTCTTGTTGTGGAGCATGGGCTCTAGGCACACGGGCTTCAGTAGTTGTGACATGCGGGCTCAGTAGTTGTGGCTTGTGGGCTCTAGAGCACCAGCTCAGTAGTTGTGGCACACGGGCTTAGTTGCTCCATGGCATGTGGGATCTTCCCAGACCAGAGATTGAACCCGTGTCCCCTGCATTGGCAGGCGGATTCTTAACCACTGCACCACCAGGGAAGTCCCTCTCCAATCTTTTGATCTCTGTTTTCAACATTCTCCTCACAGTACACCCCTCAGTGAGCTTCACAGATTAGGGCTGATTTATCCAAAGGGCAGTGGAGATAACAGCAGTGTGTGTGGTCCACGGAATTTTCAAGGGCCCCCCAAATGTTTGAGACCTGAAAAATGTTCTCAGGTCCAAAATATGAACAACAACAGCAACAAAAGCTGTGCAATCCAAAAAATTTATTTCGGGACTTCCCTGGCAGTCCAGTGGTTAGGACTTGGCGCTTCCACTGCAGGGGGCATGGGTTCGATCCCTGGTCGGGAACTAAGATAACATAAGCTGTGGCATAGCCAAAAAAAAAAAAAGGAAAAAAATTATTTCAAAAGCAAAGTTATACAATTCAAACATTTAAACAGAAACAATTTAATGTAGGATGTTGGGTGTATTTTAATAGGTTTGATGTGAGCAGAGCATGTCCCTCCAAAATAGTGAGAGCCTGGGACATAGATTCAAAACAGCCCTATGTGGGGTTTTTGTGATGGGGGTTTAAAGAGCATGCACCTGTCTAAAATGACAGCATCCTATCAAGTCATACAATGGAAAGTAATTCTGGGAAGCAGTGGATGTGAAGGGGACAGGCAATGATCTGTCCTCTCTCTCTCTCTCTGTCTCTCTCTCTCTCTCTCTCTCTCTCTCTCTCTCAACACATTGTTAGTTGATTGGGGACTGTTTTAGATAAGGTGTTTGCAAGTCAGTTTAAAAGACACATATTCTCTTATTGACAGATGAAAGGATTTTATTATTCTAAAATAGGATGGACTTGACTGGTATCTGATCACTCATTAATTCCCAAAGGAAGGGCCGCGTGGCAACAGTTTTACAGGTGTCAACATTATTAGCTGTCTTTCATTTTAACACGTCTATAACTAGCAACTCCATGCAGGTGGTTACCTCACCTGGTAAGTCTTTCATTTTACATCAGATTTCCTTTGGAAAGTATACCAGGAAGTTGCATTGCTCAAAGCTAGACATTCTGCAGGAACTTTCTCAAGATTTTTTTTTTTTTTTTAATGGTTGAGACAGGTGTTTGGTTACACATACTTTAAAGTCCAAGTTAAAATGTCTGTGACCAGGCTCCATGTTGAGGTTGGGGTGGCCTAGAGCATGGGGTTCCAGGGCCCTCACTGCCTCCAATTTGATCTGTTTTCCCTGATATAATTTCATGTGAAAAAGAGAAGGAGGGGGGCAGAGGGTTTCCTGTGCTAAATGATTGAAAACCAGCATTCTGTGGCCTGGAATGGCCTTTGCCTTCCGGAAAGATATTTTATGTTGAGGGAACTTCCTCTGTGATTCTTTTTATTTATTTTTTTATATTTATTTTATTAAAGTATAATTAATTTCTGTTCTACAGCAAAGTGATTCAGATATATATACATATATATATGTATATATATACACAATCTTTTTCATATTCTTTTCCATTATGGTTTATCACAGGATATTGAATATAGCTCCCTGTGCTATACAGTAGGACCTTGTTTATCCATCCTGTATATAATAGTTTGCATCTGCTAATCCCATACTCCCAATGAATCCCTCCCTAACCCTCCTTGTGATTCTGATCGCCTCCTCTAACCGCCCCTCCATCTCTGGGAAGAGACCACTGGCTTTGAACTTGGGGCTTTCATTTCCGGTTCATCCACTCTAAGAATCATGGCCCTGACCACGCCTGTGCCTGCTATTCCCTAATTTCTGAGCAGAGCTGGGGTCTGCGGCTCTTCCTGCATGCAGCTTTGTCAGGATCCGTTTTCACAAAATAAGGTCAGTCTCCAGTTGCTCATGCGACTGGAACATCTAGACCTTCCCCTGAGCAGCACTTAGTTTGTGGAGGAGCTTAACCTCACCCACTGCCACTCAGTTATAGGCATAGGCTTTGGAGAGAATGAGGAGTACCCTTGTAAGAAAAATGGAGAACTACGTAGCGTCCAATTTGAGATCATACCATAGAGCTGATAGAAGGAACAAAGTGACCAAGGCCTGGAGCCCACCATTTGGAACCATTTTCTGAGCAGTTCCAGGGTGACTCAGCTTGCCCTTAATCCACAGTTGCACTAGAGGGCGGTGATATGGTGGCCAGGACAGAGGTGGGTTTAATAAAAAAGAATGGAACTTCCGCTTGGCTAAGGCCGTATTCTGCCTCCATCCTGGATCTCATTATTTCACATCTTCTCAAGAGTATATTTCTGAATTTTCAAATATATGGAGGCTTTCTAGTTATCTTTTTGTTATTGATTTCTAGCTTAATTGCATTGTGATCTGCAAACACACTTGAATGACTTATTTTGTGTATTCTTGAAGAACCATCATATGGTCAAATTTTGTAAATGGTTGATGGTGCTTGTAAAGACTGTATCGTAGTTGTGGGGTTCAGTATTCTACGTGGGTCTATTAGATTACTAATTGTGTGGTTCATATCTTCTATATTTTTCCTGTTTTTTTTGTTTAATTCTGTTGACTACTGAGACAGATGATTGTGGATTTCTGTCTTTTCCTCGTAGTCTTGTCTATTTTTGCATGAAATATTTGAGGTTGTAATTAGGCTTCATACAAACACAGAATTATGATACCTTCCCAGTGAATTGAACCTCCTTTAAAAAATAATTTTGTAACATCCCTTTTCATCTCTAGTAATGCTTTTTGCCATAAAGTTTACTTTGTCTGCTATTACTATAGCTATCCCACTTTTCTTTTGCTTAGTTTTTTTTTTTTTTTAGTTGGGATATAGTTGTTTTACAATGTTGTGTTAGTTTCTACTGTATAGCAAAGTGAAGTAGACTTCCCTGAGCTATATAGCAGGTTCTCATTAGTTATCTGTTTTATACATATTAATGTGTATATGTCAATCCCAGTCTCCCAATTCATCCCACCCTCTGCTTTTGCTTAGTTTTGCATACTATATCTTTTTCCATCATTTCTTTCAACTTTCCTAAATTTTTATTATGTTCTTAGATATGTACCTTATAAAAACATAGTGTAGGATTTTTAAAAACCGTTTCTAACCATGTTTGTTTTTAATTTGGCCACTGGCTCTATTCCCAGGGACTGTATTTACTGATTGGTTTAGGTTTTAATCTACCATCTTACCAAGTGCTGTCTGGTTTTCCCATCTGTCTTATGTTCCTTTTTTTCTTTTTCTTACTAAGTTTGGATTGAGTTTTTTATTATTCAGTTTTTTAGAGGTTACAGCATGCATTCTGATCTTATCAGAGTCACTTTAATTGATACTTTTACCTTCTTCATAGATAATGCAAAGACTTGGGAGCTTTACTTATCAACTCCTGATTTTTATACCATTATGGTCATATATTTTTAACTCTATACATACATTTTATCTCTAAGTCATTACTACTATTTTATAAAATAAATTAAATTTATCCCCATATTAGCCAGTTTATTGCTCTTGACTCCTTTCTGCATGTCTGTTCTTCTATCTGCGATCATTTCCCTTCTCCTTGAAGAACAGCTTTTAGTATTCCCTCAATGTAGTGGTTAATGCTCTCAGTGTTTGTTTATCTGGATATGTTTTTATTCTTGAAGATATCCTTGAAAGATATTTTCATTGTGTGTAGTATTCTAGGTTGACAGATATTTTCTTTCAGTGCTTTGAAGATATCATTCTATTTCTTTTGACTTTTATTGTTTTTGTTGAGAGCTGTCCATCTAATTGGTGCGTCCTTGTAGGTAATTTGTCTCCTTTTTCTTTGATTGTTTCTAGGCATTTTGCTCTGTCTTTGGTTTTCAGCAGTTTTATTCTGATGCACTCAGGTATTGATTTCCTTTTATTTGTCTTGCTTGAGGTTTGTAGGCAATTGAATATGGAGTTTGATGTCTTTCATCAGTTTTGAAAAGTTCTCAGTCATCAAATACTACTTCTCTCCCATTCTTTTCTCTCCTTCCAGGACTCCAATTACACACATAAGTTAGGCTTTCCCATAGAATCTTCTAATTCTCTACCCTCTTTTCTATTCTCCATCCTATTGTTTTCATGTGCTTTATTCTAGATATTTTCTTCTGCCCTATCTTTTATTAAATCTCTTGTCATCTGTGTCTATCCACTTTTATAACTACCCATTGGGTTCTTAATTTCAATTATTTTAGTTTTAGTTCTTAAATTTTCATTTTGTACTTTAAAAAATAGCTTTCTGTTATTCAGTCGTGTTTTTCATCTTCATGAACAGAGTGAACATGATTAAAAAAAAAATCTTTGTGTGACAACTTCAATATTTGCCCACCTCCATTGGTCTGTTTCTATTGTCTATTATTTCTGTTGGTTTCCATTCATGTTGTTGTGTTTCCCTGTGTACCTGGTTATTTTTTATTGTGTGAAAAATTGTAATTACATACAATTGTTTGTAGAAATAACTTGTGACCTAGGATGACCTAGGATGAGACGTGATTTTTTTTGTTGGTTGCTTTAATCAGGTGCTTGGGGCAATAACAATGTGCCATCATGTCAGTCCAGGCTCAGTAGTTGAGATGATTTATAGCTAAGTTGTAGACTTTGTTAGGGTCAGCTTAGTTTGGTCACCTTTCCTTCTATAGAGCAGCTCTTGGGAATATTTTTCCCCAAGGAAATAGTCAGAGATGAGCACACACATGCCCAAAATGTATATCCAAGGCTCTCTATCTCAATATTGCAATATTTGTAAAAATAAAAGCTTAGAAGCAACTTATAATGGAATAAAATGTTAAACAATTTTTAAAATTAATATTATGTTTGGAATAACATTTAGTATTTGGGAAAACACTTGCTACATAATACAAAGCAGAAAAAGCTGGATATAAAACTATATATTCAGTATCACTGCAGTTTTGTAAGCACACACATATATAAAGAAAAAAGTTTGGAAAGCATCTTACCAAGATGTTAGCAGTGGTCATATCTAAAATTACACTTTGATGATTTTTATTTTCTTTTTTATACTTTTTTATGTCTTTCAAATCCTCTACAAGGAATGTGTATTACTCTTATAGTCAGGAAATAAAATCAAGTTAATACATTTTTTAAAACAGTAGTTCACAGGAAAGCAATGTAGTCACAATGGAGCAGATAGACTACAATTTACAATGTCTGACTGCTTGGGGAAAATTTCAATGTCAGGAAATCTTCTCCATTAAAAAAAAATCTTAATGAAGTTTCAAGTTGCATATGGTACAGAGAACTGCTTATTGACAGCCTCTGCTCTTGAGGTGCCCAAGGTGTATAACAGAACGTGCAGACAAACCCAAGAATGTCAGGACAAGAAGAAGACTAGAAATAAGACACGGGAAAAACCACAACAACGACAACATGGAATCTCAATGTTGGCAAGGCACCTAGAGACCGCCTGGCCCAATCCTTAACCCGTAAGAATTCTCTCCTACAATTCTCTCCTCTCTGCTGCATTTGACTTCTCAAGGTTGTTCCTTGGACTTTGCTAAAATGCCTTAAGTGACAGGTTTATTACTAACTTTTAAGGCAGCCATGTCCACTGTGGGATAGCGCCAGCTGTGGGAATGTTAGTGAGTTACTGGCATGAAGCAGGGACGGGCATTTTAAGGTGAAGTTAAACAGCAACGGAGGGGAGATCCTGTTCAGCTCCGGGCCTCTGTGATTGGCAGTTTCTGGCTCCCTTCAGTTCCCAGTCTGACCATTTGTGCAGAACGTTTCTGTTGGTACAACAGTGTTTGTGGTCAGATTCATCTTTTGTTTAATAAACAGAGATGTGTGTTCCCCAAAAGTAATTTTAAGCTAAGGTTTTTGGGAAATAAGCTGCATGTTTGCAATAAACACTCGGTCAATTTTTCTTCTCCAGTTCTGTCCACATGAAACTCAAAAGGACCAGGTAGCCAAGTGAGAGATTGTTGGTCCTCTCTTCCCAACATCTAACTTCTCTCCTCCCTGGCCTTCCAGTCTCTTCTATGACTTTCCTTCACTCTCTCTCTCATTTTCTCATCTCTCCTGTCCAGGCTGCCCAGAGCCCCTTGGGATCAGCAAAACCAACCCTGGGTCAGGAGTCCTGGATTCCAGTTTTCATGTAGTCACTTCCCGTGAGACCCTGGGGGAGTCACATCACCTTGCCGATGATGTTACCCAAGAAAGATGATGGTCGTCTCTCTGGGAGGGGGATACAGGGGGGAAAATCTAGGGAAATGCTGCCTTCAATCCTGTGTGGGAAGACCTTTGTCTGGGGTCCTCCGGACTCCCCAGAGGGGATAAATTATCCCCAGAAGGGGTTTTGCTCCATATGGTGCCTACACAAAGGGATATTAACTCCCGTGAGAAACAAACTGGGAAGCTACAGGGATGAAGCGAAAACCCTGTGTCCGGAGCCCTGGGTTCTGCCTCCAGCTTGGTCACTGATTAGCTGTGTGACCTTAGGCAAATTCCTTCACCTCCCTGGGCTTGTTTCCTTACCTCTGAAATAAAGGGACTGGATTAGACCTCTAAGTTTTCTTCCAGTGGCATGATTTTATGACTCTGTGCTCAGTATTATATATTAAATGGAGAAAGAAGAGAAATGAGGTAGTAAAGTCTTTTTTTTTTTAAGAAAGTAGAGGTAGAATCATGCTGAAAAGAAACTCCCTAATAGAATTTAGAGTAAATATTATTACAGAAAAGGTGAATAACTGGGGAAATGCTCCCCAGTGAAAAACTTGGAGAGGTGATGGGTAAAGTTGGCCAGTGACAAACTTAGAGGCGTTCTGTTCTCTTCATGATGAAATTTTATTTCCCTAAATCTCACTCCCAGTCAGCCTGTGACTTGAAGTGAAGACAGGAATGAAAGGGATGTAAAGTAATTCTGCTCTGGAGAGAAAGGAAACAGAGACAAGACCAAGGCATGTTGAGGTGGAGAGAAGGGAGCCGGAGGGTGCCATGATGGAGGGTCTTTTTCTCAGGAACGAGGTGGCCGTGTGCTGAGGCAGGGAGGTGGTATGGGATGGAGGGTGGAGGAGGAAGTGGCTGTCACTGGGAGGACTCTTTCTCTCCGGGTGTGATCTAGAGGATGGAAAGCTGTAGAACCACAGTGAGGGCCAAATGGACATTGGATGGCACCAACGCACCATGAGACCCATCACTGGAGAAGGTCCGAGGCTAGGAGGGAGTGGGGATGCTCACGGCAGGGGACGGTCCTGGCTCCAGCATACATAATATCATCCTCAGTGTGCTGACAGCATAGACTCGTGAGCTCATGAATGTTACTGTCAACAAACTGCACCTAATCGTGTGTGTGTGTGTGTGTGTGTGTGTGTGTGTGTGTGTGTGTTTGTGAAGCTGGATGTCATTCTCTCTCTTTTGAGCAACCTCAAATCATTCTCTTTCTATCTCCAGCACTTTCTCTGTTAGAGCCTGTTGTGAAGGCTCATGGATGGTGAGCTCAGTGCCTGGCCTGTGGTGGACAAGTGCTAGGTAAGTGGATGGGAAAATCAGTTCTTTGAATGAAGGTGATCTGGCTGGGATTCAGTTTAGAAAAATTAGACACTGTTTTAGAAAAATCAGGTTGTTGCAGCTTACCTTTTTTGGAATTGCTGATGTAAATTTCTTGCAAGGGTTTTGGCTTGCTTTCCACCTACCCCTTTTCATTTTTTAAATTATGTGGCGATCTCCTGTAAATTGATCTTGTACAGCTGAACATGTGGTGCTCCCAGTATCGTCCTAATCCCGGGTCCAGGGCTATGAGAACAAAGGAGGCCCTTTGTTGAAAGGAATGTCCACTTTGAAGTGCTGTAAATCAAGTGTTCCCTCTTCAGCTCCTCAAGAGACATTTTATAGACAGTCCTCAGGGCACGAAAGTGTCTTGCCAGAAACCTGCACAGACAAGTGTATAGTGGCCGCAGCTGGCATTGTGCCCCAGACTTGTCTAGGGAATGGGGACTGTGGTATTAAACACTCGGTATCAAAAACAATGTTCATTTGGATAATATAGGGGATTGATTCTGCTCTAAGAACGTAGTTTCTCTCAAGACCTAATGCCAAATTTAAGTGTTATTGGGGATTCTGAGAGTATATTAAAAATATATAGTATTTAATGATTAATAGGAGAATTACTTGCATTTTTTTAAAAAGTCAGTGACACAAATAATTAAAGAAATGCGAGTGTCCTATGTGGCTTTGGTAAATCTTTTAGCCTCACAGGCCTCCACTCCAGTGAGTGGATTGGAGTAACTCTCAGTCTCTTTTCTACCAGTCACTGCAAAACCCTTTTAGGGCCGGAGCTGGGCTTGGTTCTTCTCTCACTCTCTCTCTCCTTCCTTCACTGTGGAGATTTACAGTATGGCTAGAGAATTCAGGAAGTTTACTTTGGTTTTAGACTAACTGGGCTGTGGTTGCTAACACCTTCTCTTTCAACCTCGCATGAGTCAGCAGTGCTATGAAAAGTTGCCTATAAAATATTGAGCTCAATCAGGAAACTTCCAGAGAAATTTAAGTGATATCCTTGTATGGTTCAAAGTGATTGTCTCAAAGGTGCTTAGTGGGTGAGAAAAAGTAGAAGCTGCTATTTTCTAGAGTGCAACTAGAGCTCACAGAGTTCTCTTGGATTGTCAACTGTCTCTGCCCTTAAAAAAATAAATGAAACCTCCCATGATGTTTTATTTTCTCATCAGCTCCTGCCCTGGTCCCTCGTTCGCCCTTAAAAAAATAAATGAAACCTCCCATGATGTTTTATTTTCTCATCAGCTCCTGCCCTGGTCCCTCGTTCCCTTTCATTAGCCTGATATTTTGAAAGAATTGTTGTTATCTACCTCCTCTTCACCAGCCGCTGACTTCCCAAGTCCATAGTCTACTTTGAATCCTGCACCTTTCATTCCACTGAAGTAAGTCCATTGGGGTCATCAGTAACCTCCAGGTGCTTCGCAGCCCTCCTCTGGCATGACCAATCCATGGTTCTTGAGACACTTTCTTCTTTAGAATTCTCCTTCTTTGGATTATCCTTCTCCCTCTCTGTTTCTTGTCCATCTACTCTGTCCTGTCTTGAAACCTTGAGTTCTCCCATGCTCAGGCCTGACTTTATTGCTTCCACCTTCTTATGGGCTGAGTTGTGTACACCCCCAAATTCATATGTTGCAGTCCTAACTCCAGTCCCTCAGAATGTGACCTTATTTGGAAATAGGGTCTTTGCAGAGGTAATTTGTTAAGATGAGGTCACACTCATACTCAGGTAGGCTGGGCCCCTACTCCAGTATGTGTGGTGTCCATGTAAAAAGGGGAGATTTGGACACAGACACATGCATGTGAAAATGAAGACAGAGATCAGATGATGCTTCTACAAGCCAAGGAACCCTAAAGATTGCCAGCAAATCACCAGAAGCTAGGGGAGAGGCATGGACCAGATTATCTCTCACAGCCATTAGAAGGGCTGATTTAACCTTGCTGACACCTTGGACTCTAGCTTCCAGAACTCCTAAATGATAAATTCTGTTGTTTACACTACGCAGTTTGTGGAACTTTGTTCAGGCAGCCCTAGCAAGCTAATATACCCCTCTGTTCTCTCCCCAGGCCAGTTCCAATGTTTTGGTCTAGGTGGCCCTTTATACCCTTAAAAATTATTGAGAACCCCAAAGAGCTATGGCTTATGTGGATTCTATCCACTGATATTTATCACACTAGAGATTAAAACTGAGAAATTCTAAAGATACTTAGATATTAGCTCATCTAAAATAATATGAAACCTGTTGTATGTTGATATCATATATAGGTTAATGAAAACAACTCTATTTTCCAAAACAAACAACAATTTAGTGAGAAGAGTGACAATTGTTTTATTTTGCAAATCTCTTGAATGTCTGACAATAGAAGACAGCTTTTGTCTTTTGTATCTATTTTTGCATTCAATCTGTTGCTATTTGTTATTTTTGTTTGAGTACATACAGAAAGTCTGGCCTCACATAGATATATAGTTTCAAAAAGGGGGAAAATGTTTTACCGGCTTTTTCAGATAGTTGTGAATATTTTCCTTTAACACTACACCAAAACTTAACAAGTAGTAATTTTTATTTTTATTTTCTTTTTAAACAATATTTATTTATTGGGCTTCCCTGATGGCACAGTGGTTAAGAATCCGCCTGCCAACGCAGGGGACACGGGTTCAAGCCCTGGGCCGGGAAGATCCCACATGCCGCGGAGCAACTAAGCCCGTGTGCCACAACTACTGAGCCAGCGCTCTAGAGCCCGCGAGCCACAACTACTGAAGCCCGAGCACCTAGAGCCCATGCTCCTCAACAAGAGAAGCCACTGCAATGAGGAGCCTGCGCACTGCAATGAAGAGTATCTCCCACTCACCACAACTAGAGAAAGCCCGCGTGCAGCAATGAAGACCCAGTGCAGCCAAAAATAAATAAATTGATTTTTTAAAAATTTATTTATCTATTTATTTATTTGGTTGTGCCGGGCCTTAGTTGCAGCAGGCAGGCTCCTTTAGTTGCAGCTCGAGAGCTCCTTAGTTGTGGCTTGTGGGCTCCTTACTTGTGGCATGCGGGTTCCTTAGTTGTGGCATGCATGTGGATCTAGTTCCCTGGCCAGGGATCGAACCCAGGCCCCCTGTGTTGGGAGCACGGAGTCTTAACCACTACACCACCAAGGAAGTCCCTTAAATTAGCTTTAATACCGAATATTTCCCCAGGTCGTGAGAACCTGAAATTCATTTGGGTTAGTTTCTATTATATTTCTGAGAGTTTCTGTAAGCACTTATTTGTTTAAGCCAATTAAATAGAGCTCTTTTACAAATTAATTTTGGCCATACCATCTGGATATAGACAGACACAACCAGAGATCTGATAGTTTTCATTTTAAAACTGTAGTCATTGGTGGACTTCCCTAGTGGTGCAGTGGTTAAGAATCCACCTGCCAATGCAGGGGACATGGGTTTGATCCCTGGTCCAGGAAGATCCCACATGCTGTGGAGCAACTAAGCCCATGTGCCACAATTACGGAGGCTGCGCTCTAGAGCCCGTGAGCCACAACTACTGAGCCCGTGTGCCACAACTACTGAAGCCTGTGCACCTAGAGCTGGTGCTCCACAACAAGAGAAGCCACTGCAATGAGAAGCCCGCACACCGCAACGAAGAGTAGCCCCTGTTCGCTGCACCTAGAGAAAGCCTGCGTGCAGCAACGAAGACCCAATGCAGCCAAAACAAAAACAAAAACAACTTTAGTCATTTGGGATTTCCCTGGTGGCACAGTGATTTAGAACCCTCCTGCCAATGCAGGGGGACATGGGTTTGATCCCTGGTCCAGGAAGATCCCACATGCTGTGGAGCAACTAAGCCCATGCGCCACAACTACTGAGCCTGTGCTCTAGAGCCCACAAACCACAACTACTGAGCCCACGAGCCACAACTACTGAAGCCCATGTTCCTAGAGCCCATGCTCCATAACAAGAGAAGCCACCGCAATGAGAAGCCCGCGCATCACAATGAGGAGTACCCAGCTTGCTGCAACTAGAGAAAGCCTGCGTACAGCAACAAAGACCCAATGCAGCCAAAAATAAATAAATAAATTTAAAAAAATAAATAAAACTTTAGTTATGAATTGGTGCACTACAAAACTCACTAGTTTATAAATAACAGTTGGAATAAATTAGATAATTAGATTACTTGCTCAGTTGGCTAAAGTCTTTTATAGTCTATGGAGAAGACTTTTAAGATCTGTCTTTGCCTTTGACAAGCAATTTTAAGGGGGCTCTTTGGGCAAGAGGGTCCTTTTAGAAGTTTGTGTTTAAAACGGTCTCTCTCCCTCTTTTTTTTTTTTTGTGGTACGCGGGCCTCTCACTGTTGTGGCCTCTCCCGTTGCGGAGCACAGGCTCCGGACGCATAGGCTCAGTGGCCATGGCTCACGGGCCCAGCCGCTCCGCGGCATGTGGGATCTTCCCGGACCGGGGCACGAACCCGTGTCCCCTGCCTCAGCAGTCAGACTCTCAACCCCTGCGCCACCAGGGAAGCTCCCTCTCCCTCTTTTTTTCTTTTTAGTTTTGGGTTCTACTGATTGAGCTAAGGCTGCAGTCTCAGGTGATGTGGCTGTGTTTATATTTCATTGAAATGATAAGATTTATAACTTTATTGGACAGAGAAAGAAAATGTATCCATTATTATAAGTCTTAGGATGATGATTATTTAAAACATTTTTAAAGTACAGGACATTTTCTTTTCTGATATCCTGATCTTTTATAATATCTATAATCATTTTGAGAGGAATAGGTGAGGCCTTGGGGCTGGTGAAGGTGGGTAGTAATAGTTTGTAGGAGTTGTAGAGATTTGCAAAACAAAAACAGTTGCTTCTAGTAGCCCTTGAATATTGGCTTGCAGCTGATTTATTTTCTGATTACTTGTAGGAAGGCCTGGGGAATTGCTGAGGCGCCAGGGCAGGTCTTTTCTCTTGTCCAGAGGGCTTAGTTTTAAAAGGGTCTGCCAGGAGGGAGGTTAGAGGGGAGGAAAGGAGGAGGAAGGAGATCCGGTGGAGAAGGAGAAGGGGGGGGCGGTTCTTGCAGATTAAAAAAGAGGAGTTTGGAAAAAGGTGCATAAAAGGATAGAGAAGATGCAGACTTTGGGAGGGGGTAGGAGGGGGGCAAGAGAGTTCATTCAACTGATTTTTCAAGTTTAGAGACAGTCTGAGTCAACTTTTCATTTACAGCTTGGAGGGAAGCAGTTTTCTTGATATTACATTTAGAGGCCTCCAGACACTAATTAAAATATGCTTCCTATTATTTGTCTGTTTCTGAAACATGTTTAGTCATGCATGAAGATAGACTAATTTGGGAATTTTGAAAGTTCGCCATTTCGGCCAATGCAATGTAAATCATCCCAGCTTAAATGGACCCATTTTGATAAGTAGTTACAGGATGAGGGTCCATAGATGTTAAACGTAAGGCCAGCAGGGGTTTCTGGGGTTGGGTGTGTCATCTTTCTTTGAATTTCTCTCTGTAAGAGCTTCCCATTATTCCAAATACTCGTGGAAACATGAAACCCACATCTCAAGACAGAAAAATAAACAAACAAGAAAACCCCATTCTCAGAAAGGGAGCGGGGCTAGTGTCGACACCAATAAAACCCCCAAATAAAGGCCTGAAGCTCAACCGGAAGGACCCTGGCCAGGAGACCTGATGCAGCTGAAGAGACGGCTGGACACAATGGGTCCGTGTAGGTCCTTACACCAAATCTGAGGAAGTGCCGATTGCCACTGAATCTTGCCGGCTACACCAAGTATATTCATTTTAGAAACAGAAAATTTTAGAAACAGAGACCTGATTGAAATAAAAAGGTGTTGATTTGGGGTTTGTTAGGACTGCAGCTTGGGAGACACAAATTCAAGAAGCACGTGAATTGTGTTCTGCTGGACTACAAAATGGGGGAGACTTAGGCAAAAATGGCAAGGTCACAGTGGTTTATCAAGAATTACAATCGGAGCTGGCAAGAAGTAAAGGTGCTTGTTGACTAAAGATTGGTTGGAGTCCAAAATGGTCGCATAGTTACAAGGGGAGACCTTGAGACCATAACGCTGCAGCCGGCAGGTGTTGTTTGGAATAGAGCTGGTAATGTCCTTGGATCTGGTATAGTTCAAAGAAAGTTCAGGTTCTCGGTGGTACAGAGACATGTCTGAGACCAGATCCTCGATGTCCACCTGGCTCCATTTTTGTCTGCCTGAGCTGTGATCACTCCATTATAATTTCAATTTGTCATCAGTACTATATATACACTCTCACAAAATACTTTCTCATCAACAGTGTACCAGGAAGAGATTTCCTTGTCAGTAGAGTGTTTTTGGTGCTGTTTTCATAGCTGCGCTGTATTTTATCACACAGCTGCATCATAACTTATTTAACCAGCTCTGTAATGTTGAACATTTACATTGTTTCTAACTTCTTAAGATCTTTTCCCCAAAGTTTTGCAATTTGTTTTTATAAAATGATGTATGCCTATCACAAAAAGATTGAATAATCAAAGATTCGTAGCCTGACAGCTATAAAGGCTGCATCATGCTTTTCACCAATTACAGTGTGAGGACAAACCACTTGCTCTCACTGAAATCATTTTAAAGTTCTTCCTGACAAACTAGCTTCCTCTCTTGTCCATTACTAATCCTTTCTTCATGCAGCTTCCAGAGTAATTTGTTTTTTATTGTATTTCCTGCCCCCCCCAGTCTTCATACTTCTTTTTCATGAGGAAATTCTCTGTTCAAACAAAAAAAAAATTATACAGCAATGCCATAGATAAAGGTGTTGCTCAGGATGAAGCAGGGCATCTTGACTCTTCCTTTCCACTTCCCCAAAATGGGACCTGAAGAGGGCTGTGCAAAATCCCTAGGGTTCTGTGCCCCAGTTTAAAAACCACTCATCTGGCTCAACATCTTCATTTTGCAATGAGGGAACTGAGTCTCATGGTGGGGACTTATCGTTTGAAGGTCGCTCAAATCTCTTGGGCTAGCTTGATCTAGAACACACATCTCCAAAATTTTTCTCTGCTCTCTCTCTTAGGATGCCGCCTAAGTACAAGTCATCTTTGCTCTTATTGAAATCTTAACAAAAACCAAAAAACTTCTCTTTTGAAATAATTGTAGATTTCACTGAAAGTTGCAAACGTAGTACAGGGAGGTCTCCCGTTTCCATCACACAGTTTCCCCATTGGTTACATCTTACATAACTATAGTACAATGTCAAAACCGGGAAACTGGCAATAATATAAAGAGTGTATGTGGTTCATTTTATCACATGTATAGATTCATGTAACCAGCGCCACAATCAAGATATTAAACTATCCCATCACCACAGAGTTCTCCTTCATGTTTTACCCCTTCATCGTCACACATACATGTCACCGTCCCTAATCCCCTGCAATTATTAATCTGTCCTTCATGTCTATAATTTGTGTCATTTAAAGAATGTTATATAAATGGAATCATCCGGGGACTGCCCTGGTGGTCCAGTCATTAAGACTCTGTGCTTCCATTACATGGGGCACGGGTTCGATCCCTGGTCGGGGAATTAAGTTTTTCACTAACATAATGACCTTGAGATCTACCGGAGTTGCGTTTATCAATAGTTTACCGCTTTTAGTGCTGAGTAGTAGCCTATTGTATGGATGTATCATAAGTAGGAAATTTTGGTTGTTTCCAGGTTTTGGGATATTATAAACAAAGCTGCTATGATTGATGTACAGATTTTTTTGGGAACATAAGTTTTCATTTCTTTGGGTAAACGTCCATGAGTGTGATTGCTGGGTTATAAAGAAAATGCATGTTTAGTCTTTAAAAAAACTGTCAAACTATTTTCCAGAGCGATTGTACCGTTTTACATTCCCACCAGCAATGCATGAGAGATCCAACTTCTGTTCCTTTTTGCCGTCATTTGGAATTGTCAGTATTTATTATTCTGGCTCTTTTAATAGATATATACTGATACTTCATTATGGTTTAAATTTGAATTTCCCTAATGGCTAGTGATGTTGAACATCTTTTCAAGCGCTTATTTGCAACCTGTATATCCTCTTTGGTGAAATGTCTTTTCATGTCTTTGGCCCATTTTCTAGTTGGATTGTTCAGTTTTTTTCCTGTTGAAGAATGAGAACTCTATAAATGCTAGATATGGGTTCTTTATCAGATATGCGGGTTGCAGATATTTTCTTCCAGCCTTTCTCTTGTCTTTTCATCCTTTTAACAGGGTCTTTTTGTTCAGCAAAAAGAAAAAAATTTAAATCCATTTTATTCTTTTTATGAATTGTACTTAGGTGTCCTGTCTAAGAACTCTTCACCAAACCCTCAGTTCTGGAAGTGTTCTACTGTGTTTCTTCTAAAAGTTGTAGAGTTTTATGTTTTCAACTTATCTCTAAACCATTTTGAGTTAATTTTTTTAGAAGGTGTGAGACAATACCATGCAGTGGTTGTAAACAAGGATTCTGGTGTCAGATGACCTGTCATAAGTGACTGTGTGACCTTGGGCAAATGACTTAGCTTCTTTGTGCCTCTATTTCCTCATGTGTAGCATGAGAATAAGAACACTGCCAACCTCATAGAGTTATTAAGAAAATTAAATGGGCTAATACACGTATTTTTTTTTAATTGACTTATTTTTGACTGTGTTGGGTCTTCGTTGCTGCACGCAGGCTTTCTCCAGTTGCGGCGAGCAGGGGCTACTCTTTGTTGTGGTGCGCGGGCTTCTCATTATGGTGGCTTCTATTGTTGCTGAGCGCGGGCTCTAGGCATGTCGGCTTCAGTAGTTGTGGCTCGCGGGCTCTAGAGCGCAGGCTCAGTAGTTGTGGTGCACAGGCTTAGTTGCTCCATGGCATGTGGGATCTTCCCGGACCAGGGCTCGAACCCGTGTCCCCTGCATTGGCAGGCGGATTCTTAACCACTGCCACCAGGGAAGTCCACATGTAAAGTATTTAATTGTGTTCTACAGCCATGAGAACAATGCCCAGCACATGGCAAGCACTCAATAGATACATTAGCTATTGCGATGATGTCACACCCCTGCTCTTATCTTGGGGTTCCTGCTGCCTAGAATACCCTTCTAGCAGCTTCTTTTTGCAAAACTGGCTCATTTAAAAAATTTCCGCACCTCAGCTCAAATGCCACCTCCTCTCAGATGAGAGAGCTCTTCCCTGACTGTCTAAAATGATCTCGCTTCATTTCTCTAAAGCCTATCTTCCTTTGATTACACTTTTCATAATCCTCAATATCTTGCTAACTTATTACTTGTTTACTGTTTGTCTCCTTCCATCTGGACGTAAGCTTCATGAGGGGAAGACCTTGTCTCTTATCTACCACCCTATCCTCAGAGCCCAGAACAGAGTGGCACATAATAGACTCTCAATAAATATTTATTGAATGGATGAAAGAGTTCAGGTCTTTTACAATTACATGCTTATTACAGACAATACGATTGTAGTTAAATTTTGGTTTACATCCTTTTTTTTTTAGGATGAACTTCCCAAAGTGGGATTATTGGGTCAAAGGACAAGCAAATTGACTTTCAGACAGATTGTACTTATTTATTTATATTTTTTGGTCTTGCTGCGTGGCACATGGAATCTTAGTTCCCCGACCACGGATCGAACCCACGTCCCTAGCAGTCCCTAGCAGTGGAAGCTCGGAGTCCTAACCACTGGACAGCCAGGGAGTTCCCCAGGTTGCACTAATTTAGCGTCCTGCCAGTGTCATATGAGCCTGCTGGTCTTCTGCACCTTTGATTTGGGGCTCTAGGAGAAAAAATAGCAAACCTGAAAATAACCTCTCCCTTCTATATTTCCACATGTTAAATAAATATCTAAGATCCTATTGTATTTTACAGATAAGGACACTGAGGGCCTGGGGCGAAATAGCTTCCCCAAGGTCACACATGTTAAAAGGCAGAGATGGGCTCCTGACCCAGGCAGTTTGGATGTTGACTCTGCTCTTAACCATCAAGATGTACTTTTAATTTTCTTATTTTTTTGCGGTACGCGGGCCTCTCACTGCTGTGGCCTCTCCCGTTGCGTAGCACAGGCTCTGGACGCGCAGGCTCAGCGGCCATGACTCACGGGCCCAGCCGCTCTGCGGCACGTGGGATCCTCCTGGACCGGGGCACGAACCCGTGTGCCCTGAATCAGCAGGCGGACTCTCAACCACTGCGCCACAGGGAAGCCCAGGATGTACTTTTTTCTCTATATGGTTCTCAGTGACTCCTGGGCACCAGGACCTTTGGGAGCTACAGTTCCACCCACTGACCCTGACCGGAAGACACAGCACTCCCACCTGGGGTGAAGAGCAGAAGGGAGGTGGGCCGGGGGAGGGGCAAGAAGAGGGAGGCACTAATTGGGGCAGGGGCTCGTCTTGCCTCCGGAGCTTATCTGATGGGAGAGGCAGAGTCAACTCTGATGATGCCTCGGGAAGTTTTCTGTTCTCATCTTCCTGCTCTGCTTTGAGAATCCAGAGTTCAGTCTTTGAAGCTTTGCCCAGGTGACTCTGGACTCTTGAGTGGATCTGCCCTGTTGAGATGGGTGGGTGTGGTCAAGTTTGGCTTCTTAATACCCGTCCTCCACTGCGCCAGGGGCAAAATTGCTGCTTTTTCTTAGCTGATTGTTTCCAAACTGCCTACACCCTGCTTCTCTCTGCTTCCTCCCAGGCTAAAGTTAGATTTTTCACCCTGTGTTCTCAAAAGCAATGGTTCTAATTTGATCATACACAAAAATCACCTGAGGGGCTGACTAAAAAGGCAAATCCAGACAACCTGGGAAATGTGAACACTGATGGGATATGTGATATTAAGGAATTATTGTTGAATTTTAGGTGTGACCATAGTATTTTGTGTGTGTGTGTGTAACATACACACGGAAGAATCCTTATCTTTTGAATATTTTGATATTCAACTATTTTGAAAGAAAAATGTGATGTATGAGATTTGCTTCAAAATAGCCCAGAGTGGGTAGGAGAAGTGGGTGGGAATTAGATGATACAAAATTCAACAACTGTTGCTGCTGACTGGTGTGTACACAGGGGGTTCTTATACTATCCTCTGTACTTGTGCAGATGCTTGAATTTTTCCATAACAAGGTGTAAAAAACCAAAAAGCACGCTCCTCATTCTAGGGTACATTTTACAGGCACCCAGGGCCTCGGTGAGGGATCTGCTCACCTCACAAAGTGAACTCAGGTGGCCCCTGCAGAGAAACACATCTAATAGGCTCACTCTTCTGCCCCTCACCCCTCCACCAGATAAAAGGGAAAGACAGCAAACCTCAGTAGGAAAAGAATAAATCTCTCAACTGGCTCCGTCTCTTTACCTGGGCCACCTGGAAGCTGAATTTTAGCCATAGGCTATATAGATGGATTTGTCTGTCTATTCTCCTTTGAAAGTTAAGTGTTTTTGAAATTGTTGGTAGGGTAGTGAGTGTGTGTGTTTGTTTTTCCAAAACCATTTTTAAATGTTATTTCATTTCTCCACCGAAAAGGAGTGTTTTAATGTGCGCAGTAGATACGCAGGAACTTGTCTCTGGGGCCCTTCTGAGGCCTCGAGCAACCTCTTCCCAAACCCTCCGCTCACTGGGGGGTAGGTTTCTTCCTCAGGGAAGAAAGTCACCGCTTCCTGGTGGGGCCCCAAGGTCATGGCCGAGGGCACAGGTGGGGCGGGGAGAGGGAGGGGGTTTGAGCAGGGCCGGCCGGCGGAGCAGGTTTGTCCTAGCTCCGGACAGGTCGGTGTTGGTACAACAGAGCCGCCTCTCGGCCTCTGCGGGCGCCCGGGGAGGAGAAGCCGCAGGAGGGGCTCGGCCGTCGCCGCAGGGAGGTCGCCCGCGGAGTCCCCGGCCGGGCTGGTCCCATCCGGCCCGCCGCTCGCCAGCCCGACACACCCGGCCCGGCCGCTGCGGCCCGTGCTGCCAGCTCGGGGTCCGGCGAAGGAAGCCGCGGGAGACCCGCGCCCAGGACCTGCTCGGACAAGGCTGGGTAGGAAGAAGGGGTCTCTACCTTGTGCTCTTTGGTCTGCAAGAAGCTAATGTCTTCCGTCTCGTTTCTATGAAAACATCGCCGTAGTTACCAGAATTAGCAGGATGAAAAATTCCTTCATCTCGGTGTCAAAAGGCAAAAATGGAAAACCAGACTCTGCATTCTGGAGGGAGGGATGAGGGTTAGCCTCTAGTCCATAAATCGGGAAACGTTTTTTGAGCACCTTCTTTGGCATTGAGCTAGACTGGTGATGGAGTGAAAAACACAGAGTTCTGACCTCATGGATCTTTCTGGTTAGTGGGCAAAACAGACACTAAGCAAGTAATTGCATATGATTATATTCTGGGAGGAATATATAGGAGGGGGCTAAGTTCACTGGGAGTGCTGGGGATCGGAAAGCTTATGGAGGAAGAGGATCCTGACACCCAGAGGGAGGAATGACAGGAGTATGCGCGGTGTGGGGAATGCAGGGTGGGGAGGAAGCAGTTGAGGTTCTGAATCTAGGGTAAGTAGGAGAAATTCTGTGAAGCTGGAGGGGAAGGTCGAGGCCAGACGATGCACGCAGCCCTTTGCTGGCTACGTCAAGGGTTTTAGACTTTATCCTGTGGGAAAATGGGACAATGGAAGGATTAAAACAGGAAGGATAAACCCAATGTCTGGCAAATAGTAGATTATATATTATAAAATGATAAGGAGAAGGGACTCCCTCTGGGAGGTGTGACAGTTCTTCCAAAAGGTTGGACTTCGAGGAAGACAATTTGGTTTGGCAGCAATAGGGCAGTCTATTGGGTCTTGGATGAGAATGGATTCTAGGTGAATATCCTTTTTCCTTATAGAGGACATACAGATTTTTAAAAAAATTCCTGCTGACTGCACAGGGTTCTGTTGTATCAGCTGAATCATTCCCCCTGTTGATGGATCTCTAGGTTAGGTCTATTTATTATTAGTAGTACACACAGTGTTATCAGAAACATCCTTGTGAGTCTATTTCCCCATACATCTCCAAGTTTATCTGGGTGAAGAGCAGTGGAAATCTTGGGTCAGGGATATGAGTAATATAAAGTTTGGTAGATATTGACAAATTGCTCTCTAAAAAGCTGTACAAATGTAACACTTCAAGTATTAACTGTATGAAAATGCCTGCTTCCCCATACTCTCCACAAACGTGAGTTTTTAATCATATCTTTTAATCTTTTGCCAATCTGATAGGTGGTGAAAATTGCTACCTTGTTTTTGTTAATATTTTAGAAATCAGGAGTGATTCCTGTTGCATTTTTTAGTTCTGTTGGATTTTAATTTGACGCAACTAAAACCAGCTTTCGTCCTAAGGTTTTCACCCATTTGTTACCTCAAATACCTTTGTCTCCTGCAGACCAAGGCTGGGTCAAGATGGCGTCCATATTCCGAAGTGAGGAGATGTGTTTGTCACAGCTCTTCCTCCAGGTTGAGGCTGCATATTGCTGTGTAGCCGAGCTTGGAGAGCTTGGATTGGTTCAGTTCAAAGATGTAAGTACTGCATTCTTTGGAGACCAGAAGAAGGTGGAGTTTCTACTTCTTGGGAGTGAACAAAGTTCAGAGAGAAGAGCCCTGGGCTGGAATAGATGGAATTCGGTGTTTCTAGTTCTTCTGGCTAGGATTTGCGATAACACTGGGCAAGTTACTTGCAAACATGTTCTCCCTTCCTCCCTATGTGTCTCCTCTCTAGGAATGTTTTGAAACTCTAATCACAAAGATGGCACTGTATTTTATTTTCTGATGTACCATCTTCAGAACATTTGATATATCCAATGGGCACATGGATTACCAACCTTTTTCTCAGGGCAGAAACCAATTCTTCCTGACTAGTTAGTCTGAGGAAAAAGTATCCTGGAGTCCACAGTCTCTGCAGTGACATTCTTGGGCTAGACTGTTTCTTTTTTTTTTTTCTTCCAGTTTTATTGAGATATAATTGACCTATAACACTGTGTAAGTTTAAGGTGTACGGCATAATGATTTGACTTTCATACGTCATGAAATGACGACCACAGTAAGTTTAGTGAACATCCATTATCTCCTGTAGATACGAAATTAAATAGAAAAAAATTTTTTTTCCTTGTGATGAGAACTCAGGATTTGCTCTCTTAACTTTCATATATAACATACAGCAGTGTTAGTTATAATTTACCATGTTGTACATTACATCCCTAGTACTTGTTTATCTTATAGTTGGAAGTTTGTACTTTTTGGCTATCTTCATCCAATTTCTCCATTCCCTCACCCCCCACCTCTGGTAACCACAAATCTGATCTCTTTTTCTATGGGTTGGTTTGTTTCTGAAGTATAATTGACCTACACCTATGACTATGTTAGTTCCCGGTATACAATGATACCAGGATATCGATATTTCTTTTCATTTCAAAATGATCACCATGAGAAGTCTGTTCACCATCTGTCACTATTGGGCTGTCTTGAGTATGATGTTGGGTTATCATTTCCCAGAGGCAGTTTAGATCCTCACCAAAATCTTTTGAATCCAATTTAGAAAATTGAACTCTTTATTTTCTCACTAAGGTCAGGGTCAAAAGTAAGCCCTGCAGAGAAGGGTCACGTCTTGTTCTTTGTGGCCCTAGTTCCTAGCTCAGGACCTGACATGGGGCAGTTCCTCAACAACATTTATTGGGCTGAGCTGTGAAGTCACCACCACAAGGACACTGACTTTTTGTTGAAGACAGGGATACATTGCAGGGAGCTGTACAGTTTTCAAGGTCCTGCCATATGCATGACGCCTTTGAGGAATTCAAGGCAATTTGGATAGTCAGTGCAGCTAAAAATAAGGAAACCTTAGCTACAAGAGGACTCTTAGAAGTATAAGGAGGCCAGAACTTAAGGCATTTGGGGGGTTGAGTGTAAGAACATCAAGGTGTGTTTTGCCTGGAACTCTGCTGTCTTGTGCACAGAAGTATCTAGTTCTAAGACGATTCCAGCAACATTCTCCAGCATTAAAAAAATGTAATAAAATAACCAAAGAGAATATGTTGGCAGCAGTTGCTACTAATGTGTGCCTTGTGGTTTCTTCGCCTCCCTTCTAGTTAAATGTGAATGAGAGCCGCTTCCAAAGGAAATTTGTGAATGAAGTCAGAAGGTGTGAATCGCTGGAGAGAATCCTCCGTGAGCCAATTTTCTGCTTGCTGTCTAAAAGTGAACTGGCAGGGAGGGAAATGGTTTGCAGGGCTGGTGTCCTGTAATATGCCCCTATTTGTAATGCTACTCTAGGTGATCCTGGAGATGGGTCGGGGAGGTTAGAAATGGGATCCAGGTGCTGTGGCAGGTCCCCAGGGCCATTAAGGCAGCTGAGCTGGGAAAGGCACCTGTCCTGCTTGACCCCATTTCGTAGGTATGAGAAAATACAGTCACCTCGGGCTCTCTGGTGGGGTTTTGTCCCTCAGGTTTTCTGGAAGATCAGATGCAAAATGAGATTGAGATTCAGGTGCCTGAGAAGTCCCCGTCGACCCCTCTCCCACGGGAAATGATTACCCTGGAGGTAGGTTCTTTGCGACTTTACTGAGGACAGTCACGAAGTCTGTCTCCTGGGGCCTCTGCAAGCCTCTCATGGGTCCTTTACCCCGTTGCTGAAGGTGGGGAGGCGGATTTATGTGTTGTTCCACTTCTCAGTGTTACTCCCCCAGGAAAATCCCATGGTGCAATTTTTAGAGTCACTCTCCCTAATCCAGGAGAGAGCTCTCTTTCTCAACGTAGCCCTAGGGAAGCTCACTCCACTTTGAGGAGTGGTTTCCTTTGGGACATAAGATTCTTACAGGTAGCAAAGTTTTGTCTATATGATGCCACTGAACAGACCTTACACTGGCACAGTGGGAGGTTTCCTTTTTTTCTTTCTTCTTTTTTAAAATGACAGTCATCATGCTGTACATTACATTCCCAGGACTTATTTTATAACTGGAAATTTGCACCTTTTGATCCCCTTCACCCATTTCACCCACCCCCCCTCACCCCGCCTCTGGCAACCACCAATCTATTCTCTGGATCTCTGAGTTTAGTTTCTTTTTAGGCTCCACATTCTACATGTAAGTGAGATCATACAGTATTTGTCTTTCTCAGCCTGACTCACCTCACTTAGCAGAATGCCCTCGAGGTACATCCATGTCGCAAATGGCAGGATTTCCTTCCCTTTTTTATGGCTGAATAATATTCCTTTGTGTATATGTACCACATATTCTTTATCCACGCATCTGTTGGTGGACACTTGTGTTTTTCCACGTCTTGGCTATTGTTAATTCTGCAGTGAACGTGGGGATGTCAATATCATTTTAAGATAGTGATTTCATTTCCTTTGGATAAAATACCCAGAAGTGGAATTGCTGGATCCAATGGGTTGTTTTCTAATTATCTGTGTGGTGGGAAATAGCTGATGCATTTGTTCCAGTCTGGATTGAGGCCTCTCCTCAGACTGGCTCCTGAGGTCAAGTGTGAGAAGACAGCAGTTTTCTTTAGCCAAGGTCACTGTGGCTGGTGGGGCCCTTCCTCTTTCTTTCCCCTTTCTGTCTAGTTGCTTTTATAAAACACTGAGTACCTGCCACACACAGGGCACCTTAGAGAGAAGTGAAACATGGTCTTGCCCTCTAGGAGCCCTCTAGAGCAGGTGGTAGAGAAGGCAGGGTGAGGCAGAGGGAGAGGATGCCAAAAGGTAGGCAGAACCAGATCCCAGAAGGCCCTGTAGATCTTTTTTAAAAAATACATTTATTTATTTATTTATTTTTGGCTGCATTGGGTCTTCGTTGTTGCGCACGGGCTTTCTCTAGTTGCGGTGAGCGGGGGCTACTCTTCGTCCTGGTACGCGGGCTTCTCACTGCGGTGGCTTCTCTTGTTGCGGAGCACGGGCTCTGGGCGCGCGAGCTTCAGTAGTTGTGGCACACGGGTTCAGTAGTTGTGGCTCGCGGGCTCTAGAGCGCAGGCTCAGTCGTTGTGGCGCACGGGCTTAGTTGCTCCATGGCATGTGGGATCTTCCCGGATCAGGGCTCGAACCCATGTACCTTGCATTGGCAGGCGGATTCTTAACCACTGTGCTACCAGGGAAGTCCCAGCCCTGTAGATCTTGATTAAAAAAAAAAAAAAATTGGAGTTTTTATTGTCAGAGGAGGAAGGGCTCCCTAAGGGAGGCGGGCAGGTAAGGAAGAGCTTCACCGAGTTGAACCTTATCTCTGGCTGGGTTTTCTCGTTTGTTTTTTGTTTTCTTTTAAGATAACTTAAAATTCTTGAAATTGTTGAAGTCATCAGTAGTATAAGTCTAGATCCTCTAACAGAAATATGAGGCTGGCAACTCCCCTAGGAAATATTTTGGATCTTGTCTTATTAAAATCTGGACATTTGGGGAGAACGTTTTTAATCCATATGAATCGGATTTCCATAAAGTCATCTCCACTTTCAGTCTTATCACTAGTCTTCTAATACCAGCCCTGTTAATTAACAGCTCCCCTCCCCCTTACCTTCCTAAACACCTAGAGCTGATCTTGTGGACTGTGAGATATCTTAATGGCTCATGTTTTTACCATAATCTTTATTTTTAAATTGACGTATGGTTGATTTACAATGTTGTGTTAGTTTCTGGTGTACAGCAAAGTGATTCAGTTATACATATACACATATATGTTCTTTTTCAGGTTCTTTTCCATAATAGGTTATTAGAAGACATTGTTCCCTGTGCTATGTAGTACAACTTTGTTGTTTATCTATTTTATATATGGTACTGTGTATCTGTTAATCTCAAATTCCTAATTTATCCCTCCTCCCCTTCCCCTTTGGTAACCTTAAATTTGTTTTCTATGCCTGTGAACGTAAATAAGTTCATTTGTATTTTTTTTTTTTTTAGATTCCACATATAAGTGATATCATATGATATTTGTCTTTCTCTGCCTCACTTCACTTAGTATGATAATCTCTAGGTCCATCCATGTTGCTGCAAAATCACTCTAATCTTATTTCTGAGTTTTGGCAGAAGTTTTCCTAGTTTTCCAACTTTCTTCTTAACTATTTCATTCTTTTTTTTTTTTACAGTGTTGTGTTAGTTTCTGGCATTCAGCAAAGTGGCTCAGTTATCCATATGTATAATCTTTTTCATCCTCTTTTCATTCCAGTCCCTTCTGCCTCCCTACCGCCAGCCTAATTTTTGTCATGGTGTCGCTCTATCTTGTCACTTCCCTGCTTGAGAATGTACGATGGTTCCCTTCTTACCTATGTCAGGCCCATGCTGGCAGCAAAGCCCGCTCTCCTCAGCCCTGTCCTACCTCTCAAGTCCTCCGCTGTCCTCGGGCAGATCCCTTGATTGTACACTCTTATACGATATTGAGGATCCCAAAGAGCTTTATTTATGAGGGTTATATTTACTGATATTACTGCATTAGGAACTAAAGCTGAAAAAAAGCAAACTAGTTATTGCAGTGGGTCCCCTACATACGAACCTTCAAGTTGCAAACTTTCAAAGATGCGAACGTGCATCTGGTTCCAGCAAAGAACCAGAACCTGTGCCATCAACGTCAGGCGTGAGTGAAATTGCAGCTTGCCCTCCGTCTCCTGTTGCTGACAGTCCTTCAGCTCTACCATCTCCCACCTCCTCTCCCTCCTCCAGGCAGTAACTCTTCTTGCCTGTTCACTCGATGCCAGCCCCTGTGTGCCAGCTGTTGTACTGTACAGTTGTACCTTTCAAAGTACTGTACTGTAAGGTTAAGAATTTTTTGTGTGTGTTTGTTTTTCGTGTATTATTTGTGTGAAAAGCATTATAAACCTATTACAATACAGTACTACGTAGCCGATTGTGTTGTTAGTTGAGTACCTAGGTTAATTTTGTTGGACTTACAAACAAACGCGCTCTTGGAACAGAACTCGTTGGTAAGTAGGTGACTTGCTGTAACTCATTTAAAAATAACAATATCTCATTACATGTTAACATTTTTTTAACGGAAAATAATTGTATTTTCCAAAACAAAAACTTTAGTGAATAAGAGTGAGGTCGTTTGCAAATTTCTTAAATGCATGGCTTAATAGAAGACTGGCTTCTCGTGTCTGTTCTGCTCTGAATCTGTTGGGATATGTTATTCTCGCTGAAGTATGTAAAGAGAATTCAGCCTTGCACAATAGGTAGTTGGAAAAGGGAGGAGAATTTTAATAGCCTTTTCAAATAACTGCAGATATTCTTTGATATTACATTGAAACTTGACACGCATGGAGACTCTTGCTTTTGTTAAACAGGTAACAAGTATTTTTATTTCCAAATTGACATTGGTTATATGTTTTAGACAGGAGCTTAAAAAATCACTTCATCCCAGTGAGTTTGTTATGGGCTGACTGGTTGGTTTGAAACTGTACACATTTGTAATAATAACCAGTTAGATAAGGGGCAGTCAGATGCGTGCCAACAGTCTTTGCTCAGTATTTTCCTTCTAGATACTATTTATTGTAAAGATGAAATTAAAACAACATGTGCTTATGAGAGTAATATGTGTCTTACCATTGATCACAGGGATTGGTTCATTGATTCAGCTGATCTGGCAGTGACTTGAGTGTTCCTCCCACATTCCTAGAAAGGAGAATCCTGGCAGTACTACACAGTGGCTTGGGCCCTTGCCTTGTAGAATTTCTAAAGAGGCTTTCGTAGCAATCCTAGAGGGAATAATATAATTCAGGAAATAAAATGTACCCACAAATCTACCATCTCAGCTTAAACTGCCTTAATTTTTCTGTTTTTATTCTTGCCAGCTGTATTTTTTATAACTACGTATCCATAATATACATTATAGTTTTCTACTTTTCCATTTACCATCATGTTGTAAACCACTTCTTAGATACTGCATAGTCCTCCAAAATTTTTTTAATGGCAGCATTACTTTTAATGGAATCATTAAATGGATAGAGCAGATGGTTAAGAAATGAGGATTTTGGGGCTTCCCTGGTGGCGCAGTGGTTGAGAGTCCGCCTGCCAATGCGGGGGACATGGGTTCGGGCCCTGGTCCGGGAGGATCCCACACGCCATGGAGCAACTGGGCCCATGAGCCACAACTACTGAGCCTGCGCTCTGGAGCCCGTGAGCCACAACTGCTGAGCCCACGTGCCACAACTACTGAAGCCTGCGTACAGTAACAAAGACACAACACAGCCAAAAATAAATAAATTTATTTAAAAAAAAAAGAAGAAATGAGGATTTCATTTTTTTCCCCAACTTGTGCCACCTATAGTCAGTGTTCAAAATTCAGGGTAGTGATTGTTTTTGAGAGGGGAAGGAATGGGATGCGATTGAAGCTGGGTGACCAGTGTGTGGGTTCATTATGTGGTCTCCCTACTAAAGTATGTTTGAAAAATGTTAAATATTCAATTTTGTCTGATATTAAGGTGCTTTTTTTAGAAGATAGGAACTAACATTTGCATGGAAATCTTTTTATTTATTTATTTTTTGTTTGTTTAATTTCTTCGGTAAGGGTGTCTCTTAGATGGATTTTTGAAACATCTAGCATGATACTGTCAGTCTTTTAATAGGTGACCTTAATCCATTTTCGTTTATTGTGATTACTGAGTTACTGGCTCTTTGTTATACCATTCCTTTGTTGTTTTCCTCCCCTTTCCTGCCTTTCTGTAATGACCTTCAACCCTTTTCACCCTTCTCTTGGGTTGAAAGCTATAGATTATAGTTAAGCTTAACATCTGGAGATACACACTTAGTAAATTCTTCCCATAAAATCTGCTGCTGGTTCAATGCTCCTTCCTTTGTGGATTATATGTCTTTTTTCCCTCAATGGCCTTTAAGGTTTTGTCTTTGTTCTATAGTTTCACTACAATGTGTTTAAGTATGGATTCATTTGTAATTGTTTTTATTAAATAATTGGTGTATTAGGATTTTTAGAAAATACATGTATGGTACAAAGAATAATGATATAGCAAGTATCAAGTGTCACCACCCTGTATAAGATGAAAGGTCACTGCAGTGATGCTCTTAAAGCCCTCTGTGTGCCCCTCATCTCACCCCTCCCCTCCTCCCTTGGAGATAATCACTACCTGAATTTTGTATTTTTCATGTTTCTGAAATGAATTCATTTTCACTGCTGGGTAGTGTTTCTTTTATTTAATGTACCACACTTTATCCATTCTATTGTTGATGGATATTGGATGAATGAGAAATGAGCTTTCATATTTTAACATTATTTGCTAAATCTCAAATTGTGTCCAGTAGAGAGTTGATCCTCACCTGTTGGATCTTTTTTTTTTTAATATTTATTTATTTGGTTGCACTGGGTCTTGGTTGCGGCTCGAGGGCTCCTTAGTTGTGGCACGCGAACTCTTAGTTGTGGCATGCATGTGGGATCTAGTTCCCTGACCAGGGATCGAACCCAGGCCCCCTGCATTGGGAGTGCGGAGTCTTAACCACTACACCACTAGGGAAGTCCCTACTCACCTATTGGATTTTGAATTTCAGTAGCTGTATGTTACATTTTTAAGATTTCTAAGTAGTTCTTTTTTAATACTTCCTGTTCTTTCATTTTATGACATGTTTGTTTAGTAATTTCTTGTTTTACTTTTTAGTGGAAGTAATACCTTTGTCTATCTCTTCGAACATTCAAAACTCTTTCAGACTATTCTGTAAAAATAATTCCACCCACTGAGATTTTGTGTTCTGATTGTTGATTTTGTTGGTGACTTTTCCTGTCATTAGATTTCTTCATGAGCCGTATTCTTTTTGTAGCCTCACTTGAAAGGGAGATTGGTTTCTTCTTCGTTTTTGTAATCTTGCCTTCTTTGCTCACAGAAGCCTTCTGTGCTTCTCTATGTTGCCTTTTTCACTTGCTTGTACCTGGTTCTCCAGGACCCCCCCACTCAGAACTGGTGGTTTATCTTTTTATATCTTATGAGAAAATATATTTTGTATTTTATCACTATAACGTGTTTGGGGCAGAAGGAATTCTCAACATGTAAATTTACTCCAGCTTCCCTATTCAGTGTTTAAAATGGGGGCAGAGACGTGATTTGCTGAAATGCCTTCACTTCCTCATGCAGCTAACGTCCCTTCCCCCAGATTGTTTTCTGATCCTCCCCATTTGATGAGAGAACTCCTGTGAGCGGCTTTACTTACAGCTCCACAATCTTGCTGAGTTTGACTGAACAGGCCTCTCAACTTCAAGCTACCTTGTGATGCACTGAATACCGCTTTGATATTTAGTTATCCGTTACGGTTAATGTACAGTAAACGTCATAATGCTTTCTGCCCGGCTTACTTTCTTTTCCCTCCTGCATAGACTGCTCTAGAAAAACTGGAAGGAGAGTTACAGGAAGCCAATGAGAACTATCAGGCTTTGAAGAAAAGCTTCCTAGAACTGACTGAATTCAAACATCTCCTGAAGAAAACCCAGGACTTCTTTGAGGTTGTAATTTGGGGACTATTTATTCAAGGGCCTTTTCCGCCAGAACCTCAAATTTCCATATCGACAACTGGCTGGTTTGGAATATGAATAAATTGTGCTGTTTCTGTCACATGGCTGGGCCGAGGGGGAGGGGGAGGGTTAGGGTGGCACGTGGTACTGGTTGAAATGAATGCAGAAACATTAAGGTGCTCACTAAAAAGGATGTGGTGCCCCAAATGGCCCAGACAGAAGTGGAAGTCAGAAAAAAGCACCAGTTAGTTTGAGCAGGTTTGGGATTTTGGTAGGAAGAGACTGCGGAAGCTTTTTGATCTGTCAAGGGGCACTCTACCTTTTTTTTTTTTTTGACACGCACATAAATCTTTATTTAAAACAGAAAAATAGATCAGGTCTAAGCAGTCTACCTTTTGAATTCTAACTATTTGTGGAAAATTGAAATATCATTAAAAGCAGACAAAACTATGAGGTGTGGTTTTAAGGTAGTCTAAATACATTTAAATGAAAATAGTGATTCTTTGACTTTCAGACGGAAACCAATTTAGCTGATGATTTCTTTATGGAAGACACTTCTGGTCTCCTGGAGTTAAGACCTACACCTGCATACATGAGTGGAAAGCTGGGGTTAGTGAAACTCCCTGCTCTGAAGGTTATGTGTAGATGGCTCCCTGGTCCGTAGCTCAGTGCCCGGTGCAACATTTCCCTGAGTGTTTGAGTGAATGAATGAATGAATGGACAAATAGCGACCGGCATGAGGACTCTTTCACACGACTGTAAGGCCTCCACCAGTAATAAACCCAAGTTTAACCTCACCAGGTTAGTGGAGTTGCAGGTAGTGTTACCTTGTTTATGGTGATACTGACCTTCTTGGGTCTGAAGAGTGCGATGTGTGTATTGTCTCCACATGGGAAGGATGTAGTGATAATTGTTTAGATGGGGTTTCACAACTGTTCCCTGGCTTTGGAACAATTATGGGATACATGTTTTTTTTTTTTTTCCTGGTCTCTAAAATACTGTTTTGGTAATAAAATAAATTTGGAGTGTGAAGTTTGAGTGTAATTAGCGATGAGGTAGTTATGCAATCGTGTCTTCCACAAGTAGAGGTAATAGGATGTGATAATACCCACCAAAATGTGTGGTGATTCAAAATGGGATTTCATTCAGTGTCCAAGTAAAACTGATGAAAATGAGTTTTAGAATTCTAGTTTTTTATTCAATAGGTACTTGGGGGCATGCTATTTGAGGCACTAGACATTGAATTTGAAATGGCAAGGAAAATATGTATTGAAAATATTTGATCGGAAGGTAATACAGAATCAATGTACATTTAAAGTAATAGGCCAGTGAAAGTAACCATTCTAAAGTTCATTTGAAAAGTTCGGATCAGAAATTATCTAGATACCTAGATGATTGTAAAAGCAGAGATGTATAGAAATCAATATATATGTTTCAGTTTTAGTACCTTATTTGTATAAACTCATAGAAACCATTGTTGAGCAGGTTGAACACTTGTTCCCTTTAGCTACAATGCTATAATGAATGGTCTATCGTATTTTTAATTGCAAATAAGTGTATGTATAGTATTGGGATGATTAAGGAAACCCGGACATGTCAAAGGAAACAGGAGGTCAAAAGGGACTTGGGGAAAGTTGGGGCTGGGATCCAGAGTGGCCTTGTGGCCCCTGCCCATCAGGGCTATGTCCTTACCTCCCGCTCAGAGGGAAGGTGGTCCTCCACCTTGTGATTGCATATCTTCCTATCCTACAGGGCCTTTTCTCTGCACCCCGCTCCCTGTGCCTCAGTAATATGTCCTCTTCTGACTGCCCAGGTTCACGGCTGGTGTGGTCAACCGGGAGAGGATGGCTTCCTTTGAGAGGCTGCTGTGGCGAATTTGCCGAGGAAACATCTACTTAAAGTTCAGTGAGATGGACACAGTTCTGGAAGATCCCGTTACAGTGGGTATCTCAGGCTGCAGGAAATGTTTTCTTAAATTTTCTGTAGCCCCACCAGAAGGGTTTCATTCTCTCAAACACTGAGTCTTTAGCTCTATGAAGCTAATATCTATTTCCTTTTTTTCTCCTTTCTTTTCTTTTTTCCTCCCCAACCCCTCCTTTTAAAAAATACCCATGAAAGAACTGAGTCTTGTTGACACCTCGTAAGTGCTCATTCCTCCAAATACCGTAGCTGTACCAGTTCCTGGAAACTTAGCTGTAGTAGTGCCATGTGGAATGGCAGCTGTGTCTTCATCACAAAGCACTGAGAACTGATTTAGGTCAGTGCATCCCAAGCTCCAGTGTTCATGGGAGCATGAGATCTTGTTCAGTGTATCGACAGATTCTGATTCAGTGGGTGGTGGTGCCCGGGAGCCCGAATTTCTAATCAGCTTGCAGTTAGTTGCTGGTAGTCAGTGGGCCACACACTTCGAACAAAGATTTTGAGGGTCCCCTTCACTGAGTGCCACACGGTATTGCTACTAAATCTATAGGGTATGCTTCCTCCACCCTTCCGGCCAGTATTTAAATCCACTTACTTTTTAATTCCAAGAAGCTGGGCTTATTTCTAAAAGAGTCATAATCTTGTCTATAGTAGAGGCTAAAAAAATGTAATTTTAAGTTTTATTTCGTGGAAAACAACTTCACTGTTAAAACAAATACAATTTAAAATAAGAAAAAAGCACTTGTTTTAAAAAAAAAATGCAGTACCATTCTAATGTCTTTATTTTTTTCTTGTCCTCTTTCTCTCTAGTCCATAGCCATAAGCAGGTGTAATTTAATATGGTTGTAGAAATAGCATGGAAATCATTTTTTTTGGCCTTCTCTTGATTTAAATAACATAAATGCCCTCCTGTATTACTATGTGCCATTTATAAATATCATTTTAAAATTCGACAATTGAATCATTCCTTTTCACAATCACGTTTTGACATGGAATAGTCATGGTGGTAGAGAGAGTATTTACAAAGTAAGATGACTTTAGCCTGGTGACATTGAAGATCACTGAACAGATAGCATGAGATCAGAATGGATTCCTGGTTCTGGTGGATCCAGAGACAAAGAAGGATCTGAGAGATTCAGCAAAGGACTAGGGGTGAACTCCATGGTTGAAGGAACCTTTATTCCTTCAAATAATGTAAAGCAGTCAGTTCCCCAAATCCTGAAGTACTTCCCTGCTCCCATGAGCACCTAGCAAAGAGGCAGTTCGTTCTGGTATTATTTTCAGTTGGTCCCTCATGTTTCCATTGAGTTGATGGGACATTAACCGTCGGTTATTAGACACTTTATTTCCAATTTTTCTCCAGAATATAGACACTATGATAAGCATCTTCATGCATGTGGATTTTTATTTTGAAGTATTTCCATGGCATGAATTCAGGAAATAGGACTGCTGGCTTAAAGGGTGTGAGCATTTTCATGACCCTCGATAGGTCCTGACAAATGGCTTTTCATTGGGGTCGTACCTGATTCCAAAGATACATGATACCCAAGTGGTGTGTGATGAGTGCGTTGGATTTGTTACCGCTTTTCCAACAATGGGTTTCATTTTGCCTTTACCCCCCCCATCCCAAACTAAAGAGAGTAAAACAGCACATTTCTTCGCTTACAGTAAACGTTGAACTTTTCCAGATATTCTTGTGAAATGCATATTTTTTCCTTTCTTGTGAAATGTCAAACTTGGACTTTTAAATTGCATTTAATCAGGGTTCTTACGGTCATACACTGAGTGTGTGAGTCCAACATTAGACCTGGCTCTACCCTTGTTAAATATCAAACACCCAGTCCCCCCTGAAATGTCAATGTTGTGTATGAGTTAACTCTGGTGAGCTAGATCAGCTCTTTTTATTTTAAGCCTTTGCAATATCCTGGTCCCTCTCTTCTGGGTGTTTTCTTAACACACCTCTTAAGCACAGGGCTTAGAGCTGAACACAAGGCTCAACTGTGATCCAAATAGTGTAGCAAACAGCAAGGTGGTCCCTTTAAGGCTGTATCGGCCTTCCTGGGCGCCCCGCCCAGCCTGCCTCTGTGGCCTTGCCCTCAACCATCATGAGTTACGAACTTGAATCAACTGGGAGAAGTTTAAGTTTTCCAATTTTAAATTTAGAAAATTTTAAATTTTTCTAAAAATATATTTTTCACTGTTTTGATTTTCCAGAGAGAAGAAATTAAAAAGAATATATTCATCATATTTTATCAAGGAGAGCAGCTCAGGCAGAAAATCAAGAAGATTTGTGATGGGTAAGTGGCTATTAAGGGCTTTTTTTTTTTTTTTTTTTTTTTGCGGTACGTGGGCCTTTCAGTGTTGTGGCCTCTTCCGTTGCGGAGCACAGGCTCCGGATGTGCAGGCTTAGCGGCCGTGGCTCACGGGCCCAGCCGCTCCGCGGCATGTGGGATCTTCCCGGACCAGGGCACGAACCCGTGTCCCCTGCATCGGCAGGCGGACTCCCAACCACTGCGCCACCAGGGAAGCCCAAGGGCTCTTTTCATCAGCAATTTGGGTCAGAATTAGGTCAGGTTGTGTGCAATACATTGAATACAATACGTAGAACCTAGGGGAAGGCGGTCATCTAACCAAAGTGGGCAAATGATGGGTTAGCGGAAAAGGATGTGCAGAAGGCTTCTTGGCGGTAACCCATGTGTGTCCTTTGAAATGTGTGAAACACAGGTTTCGAGCCACCATATACCCCTGCCCAGAGCCGGCGTCGGAGCGCAGAGAGATGCTGGATGGTGTCAACATGAGGCTGGAAGATTTAATCACTGTGAGTGAGGTGTTCGGGCTGGTGACCCGAGCGGGGGCTGCCGATGGGCTACGTCTGCCGTTTCCTTATAAGTCCTGTCTCCCAGGGCCCTTGCTCCAAGGCCGGCTGGAATGTCTGCTATGCTCTTCTGGCTGTTGCGGCAGGAGCTTCATAATTAGGGAGCAGTGTTCACTAAGTTCACGGTGATGATTCTGCATGTCAGTGATGCTTTGCCTGGGCTTAGAATTAACCACAGCCCTGGTCAACCTGCAGGTGCCCACCCCAGTCTGATAAAAGGAGGCTTTTATTGCCAGACTGGCCTAGGCCGCATCTGTGATATAACTCACTAGCCAATTAAGTCGACCAGCCAGTCTTGCTGATTCTGTTTCCACGGAATTGCCCAGTTGTGTGAGCCAAGCAATTAATTCTGTCAAGACAGTGAGTCTAGTTTCACATATGAACACGCCCCCAATTCATATCCTCTTCTCGAATCTGTCATCAGCTAGGATGGGCTCTCAACACATATGATTTTCTTCAATAAGCTTTGCAAGTAGTCACTGAAAGGAGTTGGGCCTACATCAAATCGCCTATTCCAGACCAGCCCTGTCCAATAGAACTCTGTGTGGTGGTGAAAACGTTATATAACCTGCAAGTCCAGTGCGATAGCCATGGGCCACATGTGACCACTGAGCACTTGAAACGTGGCTAGTGCAACTGGGGGACGGGATTTTTATTTGTATAAAATGCGGCTGCTGTTTTGGTCAGCACAGTTCTAGGTCCTCAATGAGTATCTTTAGAAATCAGGTGTGTGTGTTTTTCGAAACTCCTAGGCTAACAAACATCTTTATCTTCCCAGAAAAAGCTGTGTTTAATTGTTCTCATCCTCTCTGTTCCCTCTTTGTCACTTGTCAGGGAGACCGTGGTTCCCTGAAGCAATTACCCTTGAAGTCCTTTGCCCCCAAATACTCTGCTGGATTTTATGAAAACTGCACGAGGAGAATGGAAGTTATGCTAAACTTACATTTCGGATGACTTGAGTAGCCCCGTGTAGAGGTTACTGAAGAGGGTTTCTGTGTTGTATCACCAGAACAAAAACTAATTCCACTAAATAAATTCTGTGGGGGCCAAATTGCCTCTTCATTCCTTCATTCATTAATTCGTCTGTCATTTATTGGAGAGGTTATGTATGTGAGGCATTTTGATAGGTGTATTTGTCTCCTACTGCTGCTATAACAGGTTACCACAAACTACGAGGCTTAAAACAACAGAAATTTATTCTGTCACAGTTCTGAGGTGAAAAGTCTGAAATCAAGGTGTCAGCAGAGCCAGGCTTCCTCTGAACGCACTAGGAAATGATCCTTCCTTAGCTGTTCTCCTATGGTTTGAGTGTTTGTATTGCCCCCAAATTTGAATGTCAAAAACCTAATGCCCAAGGTGATGGTGTTGGGAGGTGGGACCTTCTGGGAGGTGATTAGGTCGTGAGGGTGGAGTCCTCGTGGATGGGATTAGTGTCCTTCTAAAAAAGACCCCAGAGAGCTTGCTTGCCCTTTCTGCCATGTGAAGTTAGAATTTGAGGTCTGCAACCCAGAAGAGGGCCTTCACCCAACCGTGCTGACATTCTGATCTCAGACTTCCAGCTTCCAGAACTGTGAAAACTTTCTGTTGTTTATAAGGCACCCAGCCTATGGTATTTCATTATAGCTGCCCGAGTGGACTAAGGCATCTTCCTAGCCTCTGGCAGTTGTCAGCAGTCCTTGATGGTCCTTGCTTTGTAGATGCATCACTCTGGTCTCTGCCTGCATCACACATATCTTCCCTATGTGCCTCCATGTCCAAATTTCTTATAAAAACACCAGTCATACTGGAATAGCACCCACCCTACTCATTTTATGACCTCATTTTAACTCGATTATATCTGCAAAGACCCTATTTCCAAATAAGATCCCATTCACAGTTACCAGGGGTTAGGACTTCAGCATATCTTTTGGGGAGGACACAATTCAATACATCGCAATAGTACTATAAGGAATTTCGAAGAAGAGGAAGATATAGTCCTTGCCTGAGGGTTTTAACCTCTAGTGGGGGAGATAAACTGCTCGTGAAAGGCCAGGTGAGAGCTGCAGGCTGGAAGAGGGGGCCAGGAGCAGAGGACGCCCCCGTGGCCGATGAGCCTCCATTGTTGCCACATTGTCCGGCATCTCCACGAGTGCCCCTTGTTTTGCTGTTGGTATTTTTTGCCCAGGTCATAACACAGACAGAGTCTCACCGTCAGCACCTCCTGCAAGAAGCAGCTGCCAACTGGCACTCCTGGGTCATCAAAGTGCACAAGATGAAGGCCATTTACCACATTCTGAACATGTGCAACATCGACGTCACCCAGCAGTGCATCATCGCTGAGATCTGGTTCCCGGTGGCAGACGCTGTGCGCATCAGGAGGGCACTGGAGCAAGGCATGGTGCGTGGCGCGTGGAGCAGGAGGCGGGTAGTCACGTCCAGCCTGAGCAGCCTCTCTGCCAGGCCCTCAGCTGGTCAGCCTCCTAAGTCAAGCGAACCTCACCTGGTAGGATTGTCTCCTTTATCTTTGCGCCTTCGGTCCTTACCCGGGGCGTGGGCGCATGTCAGAAACTCCCGCTCTTCTCAGCGTTTGATAAACATGCACCATTTCTTTGATCTTAGCAAGTGTGTACTGGGCACTGATGTGCCATCACTCTGCTAGTTATGCCGGTAGGTACCGCCTTTGTCTGGCTGGAAAGGCAGATAACCAGGCACCTGCAATAACAGCCGGAACGCAGGGAGCGGATTGCTCACCTGTGCCAGCCGCTGTGCTGAGCACTCAGCGCACCTTACGTAGCTCTCACCGCGCTCTTGAGTCACCCCTCTAGGTGTTCACTGTGCCCCAGGAACTGACCTGGGGCTGTGCTGGCAGAGCAAAGGCCTGCTCTGATAGACTTTCTCGAAAGGGAGATAGACAGCAGGCTTGTCCCTAACCAATGTGATTTCAGGCAGTGAAATCGTGGTGAACGGGAAGTAAAGCAGGGGGAAAGTGAAGGGTGTGGGGAGTGAGGGGCCTGTCTGATCACCTATTCACCCCACTGGTGAAGAAGGGACCCTCTGCCCTAACTATTGCAAGCTGGCCAAACAGACGACACCTGATACTGGACAGATGAGGTTGGCCACAGTTTGTCACATATACTCACAGCCCAGGGGAGGACACTGCACGTCACACAGGACCGCATGGAGGTTGCACTTGGGACCTGCACTTGGGAGCAGAATGAATCAGCAGGAGCTATAGGGGAGGCAGACTTCATAGTGACAGGAGGATGGGGGACCCCTGTTTCCATGGGAGAGTGTGATTATTAGCTTGTTTGAATGATTTTCTGGGGTGGCAGGGAGGTGAAACTCATCAGGTTGAAGCCTGGGCAGTGTGCCGTTGGTCTGTCTGCTGGGAGAACTGGCTAGGTGGGGAACCTTTCCTGTTAAGTGGGTGGCATACCTGGTGGGAGCAGATGAACGCATGGCTTGGCCTTTGGGGCCCCGAAGCTTTAGGTCTTTCTAATACCGTTCTAGGGCTGTTGGGGAGAAGGCCCCTCTGAGCAGCTGGCACTGGAGCAGACTTTCCTGCACGTCATGGGAAGATGAGGCAGGGTGGGAGGAAGAGATTTCGGGCTGAAGGGTCTGAAGGGACCCAACCTGGAGGTCGGGTTGGATGAGGAGATAGGAGCTATCTTTATCCCCTCTGTACAGATGAGGAAACGGAGGCACCGAGAGTGGAAGTAACTTGACCCCGGTCCTGTAGCCAGGAGGTAGGATTTGAATGTCCCCACATCGTGGTCCAGTAACTACCCAAATGGGGCACTTACACAGAGCGTTTCACCCAGACTGGGAGGGGCAGCTGCTTCCCGGAGGAGTGCACGGGCTGAGCCGTGGAAGGGCGGTCAGTGGGCAGGTGGAGAGAGGTGGGGTGGCCAGTGGTTGGAGCTGGGGCGCGGCAAGTTGAAAGGCTTCGAGTAAGGTCGGGGAGAGGCTGCAGGGCAGGTGCTGGTGGACGGACTCTCTAGTGGTGTACCTTCCTGTGCCGGAGCGACACGGTCCAGTTTGTGTTTTAGAAACATTTCACTGCCGTGTGGGGCAGACAGCGGGCTGTGCGGGAGGGCTGCCCTAACGCAGGGGTCTGAACCCAACAGCGACATTCTGTAATTGTGAAGGGGCCAGACTCCTACAGGGCTACTTGGGACCATTTCTACAGCATCTCCAGTCCTGTGAGATAATTACTTCCCGAGATCGGAGTAGAGGACCTGTGTGGGTAGGAGGTGAGGAGAGAAGTGGAAGGGAGTGGCTATCATTATCATCATCACATAAGCAAAAGATACTTACTCCATGCCAGGCATTGTGTCAGCTCCTGGAGGGCATGTTTAGAAAAAAGGAGGAAGCCACAGTCCTTGCCCTCAAGGAGATCATAATCACACACATGAAAAGGCATATAAAAGTGGAGTGAGGATGTCCTCGACTTGCTGTGTGACCTTGGGGAAGTTACTTAATCTCTCGGCACCTTAGTTTCCTCATCTGTAAAGTGAGGCTTGTGGTGATACCTACGTCATCGAGTTGCTAGGAGGATGGCTGAGCACTCGTTTAGTTGGTGCTAAGTTGTACTGAGTGTACAGGTGGTAAGCGCTGCTGGAGTTTGGAGTGACCAGAAGGTTCCTGGGGGGTGAGCTGGAGAATTGTGAATACTTGGAGAAGGGAAGAAGAGAGAAGCCTAGTGTGGAGTTGGCTGACTTCCATGGAGAAGTAGTGCGGGTGAAGGTGTGAATACAGGATTAAATCAATGTTGTAAAGAAGTCTGGATTATAAGACCAAAGAGATTTGATTTCATTCTTTAGGTAATGGGAAGGCTTTGAAGATTTTTGAGTGGGAGGGTAACATGACTAAAGTAGTGCTTTTTGTTTGTTTTATTAAAAGAAGGATTACGCGGTCTGGAGTAGGCACTAAATGGAAGGGAAGGAGACTGGAGTCCGATGGTGAGGCTCGGGGCCAGGCTGGTGGCTGTGGGAATGGGAAGAGGAGGGACTTAAAGGGGACGATTAGCAAGATTTGGTGATTAACCGAATCAAGAGAAGAGACAAGTCTCGTGATTCCAAAGTGCCTGGAATCTGGAGATTGGAGATTACTGAGAGGTCAGGGGAGGACCTGGCTTTGGGGCAAGTTGGCGAGTTCAGTTTTAGGCTCCTGGATTTTTGTGGGGTTGTTGAGACATGTGTGTTTGAAAGCCTGGGCAGGCAATGAAAAGAGAATTGAAATTTCAGAGAGGGTCAGGGCCGTTGGGAATCTAGGAACAGAATTAGGAAAGTGAGTGAACTCTTGAGAGAGTGAGTAGGAAGGAAGGAGGGAAGAGTAGAGGGCTCAGAAGAGTGCATGACATTTGCAGGAGCCGGAGAATGGAAATTACCAGAGACTCAGGAGGAGCTCTGCTCTCTTGACGCCTCTCCTGTAAGAGGAATGAGAAGAGTACTAACTTTACAGATGAGATCATGAGTCTCAGAGAGGTCAGAAAATTGTCCCAAGTTCACCCAGTAAGTGACGGCAGCAGGAGTAGGACTGTGAGATGTACCTGCTGACACCTAGCCTACGGCTCTCTTCCTTACATCCTCTTGTATGTTCTTTTTGCAGGAACTGAGCGGCTCCTCCATGGTCCCCATCATGACTGCAGTGCAATCTAAAACAGCTCCTCCCACATTTAACAGGACCAATAAATTCACAGCTGGCTTCCAGAATATTGTCGATGCATATGGTGTAGGCAGTTACCGGGAGATGAACCCAGGTAAAGGGACCGACATATTGCACAACTAGGCAGCTTGAAAATGAAAACTGGATAAGATTTACCCCTACAGTGGCCTTGGCAGTTAATCACTTTGATCTGTGACATTCCTAAAATCTTATTTGGTTTCCTAATGCCCTGTATTGTCTTTTGCAAATGGTGATTAGTGAAAGATTTGCTCTTCGTCAAGATTTCACCTGTTCTCCCTTAAACCGTAGATGTATCAGGCAGCCAGCTTCAGTTCTTGTTTCCTTACTGATTCAATGAGGGTCATCTGTAGGCGTCTGCACAGTCCCATAGCTGTTGTGTGGGAGAGATGGAGATGGACGTAGACAGGACTTGTAGTCAGAAGACTGGAGTCACAAGCTGTGTCACTAAGTTGACTTGTAAATGATCATGGGGAGAGTCACTTAGCTGCTCCAAAACTCAGCTCATCTGTAAAGTGGGGAATAATAATACTTAGTCATTGATGAGCTAGTGTATGGGGGAGCTAAGTGAGTGTCAGGGGTGGGGATGGTGAGGGAAGACAGAATCAGAAAGACACAAGGAACCAGCTTGTAGATCGTGGTAGAGAAATCTTTGATGTGGGGCCCAAAGAATGTTGGGAGGACTCAGGCTGTGGTGGGTCTCACCTCTACAGCTCCCTACACCATCATCACTTTCCCCTTCCTGTTCGCTGTGATGTTTGGAGACTGTGGTCACGGAATTGTGATGCTACTGGCAGCCCTTTGGATGGTCCTTAATGAGAGACGCTTGCTGTCCCAGAAGACGACCAATGAGGTGAGTGTTCATCAAATGTCTCGCCTCGTTTCTTGGAGGTTATAAGTAGAATATTAAAAATGTGTATATTGTTTTCACCGTGGAAATAACATGTTGTTATAAGAAGTAAGAGAAAGATGGAAAGTGACAAAGAACCAGAGTTCAACATAAAAACTCCTGTGGCCAAAGGTAAATCCTTTGGACGGTTCGGTACAGTAGCATCTTTGTTTTTTGTACATTACTTGACATGCAGTGATCTTTTCCTTTACTTTTTTTCCTTAACATTGATTTTTTCCTTTGATTATAAAAGCAATATATGTTCACTGCAAAAATTGGGCAAATACAATAATCTAACTACCTAGAGAAAAATCACAATTAATGTTTTTTTTCCTGTGCTTATACGCAGGTATATAATTTTCTAAAATTGGGATGAAATAGTGCATATTAATTTGTAGCTTCCTTTTTTTTCACTCAAAATATCACACATATTTTTTTACGGCAGAGCCCCTCTCCTACGATCAGCCCGTGATCAGCATTCTTATGAAAGGCTGAGAAATCCTGAATATCGGGTCTTCACTTGCACACCTGAAGTTTCCACATTTTCTGTGAAGTCCCTGCACAGCATTGTGAAGGTTGAGACAACTGAAGTCCGCCTTGTTTCAAAGTTAATCAGCTAACGTCACTTTATGTCCACTGTAATACATTTTATAAACTGGAAACACGCTTTTCACTCTGTTCTGAATTTTAAGAATATCTGCAATCTTTAATACAAGTTGACTTAAGTTGAGTTAGTTCAATGATGTCATAGCAAGTCAGTCATAAGCAGGGTTAGTGGGAGAATCAACCTGTGACCAGTAGAGTTTTCCATGACAAGCGTCTTAACAGCTGGGCTTTCCTATAATAAATATTTAAAGTCTCAAATGGACACTTCAGCTGTTCTGAGAACGGCTGATACACATCATCCAGTCCTACGGAAAACGCTTTACTCTTCTTGGTGGATGTACTTAGACAGAGACTCACTGTTATAACAAGACCCCAGATGAGTGTAGACTTCACTTGCTGTAAAACTTAGCAGCATAGGTGGCAGGTCCCAGAAGCACTTGAGGCAGCCGCCACCCACTTTCATGTCCCTTCGTTTATAAGGGAGGCCTCAGCTGCTTCAGTTACGTTTTCTAACCAAGGCTGAATTAAAGAATATGAAGCTTATAAGTGCTTTGTTTCCACAGGGACAGCTACCATTCTAGGACTTTTCTGAATCACCCGTAGAAGCTCAGGAAAATCAGGATGTGTGTGCCCTGTCTGTCTGGATCACTTTGATGCCTGCCTGGTCACATGGCCCCTCTGTGTGGGATGCCCGTGTGCCTTGCAGTGGCTGTCCCAGTGGTGCTGGCGGCATCCTGTAACACACGTCCCCGGGGTCTGGTTCAGAGCCCACTGACAATCGTCCTCTGTCTCCCTGGGGCCAGATCTGGGACACCTTCTTCCACGGACGCTACCTCATCCTCCTCCTGGGCATCTTCTCCATCTACACGGGCTTGATCTACAACGACTGCTTCTCCAAGTCTTTCAACATCTTCGGCTCTTCTTGGAGCGTCCAACCCATGTTCAGAAATGGCACATGGAAGTAAGTTGGGACAGAGCTGGGTCACTCAGTGGCCATCCAGGTGGCCTCAGTGACAGTTCTCGTGGCGGGGGGATCCTACGCCTGGCCCTGCCCAGAGGTGCGCCCACCACTTCACCAGATAATTTGGTTTTATCTATTGAGTGTGAGACCTTGTACCGCTTCCTCAGTAACTGCGCTGGTAACTGTAATGCGTGGAGAGAGTTTTTAAAACTTCAGCTGAATTAAGTAGGTATCCTGGAGTGCACCCCGTGTGCCAGGCACTGTTGCGAAAACAACGGTGGGGCAGGTATAAACTGGGCATCCGAGTAGCGGTCGTGGAAGTGAGGCTTCCGGGAGAAGGAGGTGGCGTTTGAAACATACCTTGCTTGGCAGGGAGTCGGGGATAGAGTGAAATTATGCAGCCACGTACTTAGGACAGAAGGCTTCGCTTTAAGAAAGGCTGATGCAGGTCTGAACTATATATAAGTGATTGGTTTCCCACGTTCAAAGCCCCGGACTCACCAGAAGGGCATTTTTGTTTTGACGGCTCAGAGCAGCTTGATTGAATGTTGAAAGCAAAGGAGGAGACGGTTAGTTTTGCGCTGCTGTACTTGTTCCCTGTACTTGTGGGGGACGGGGTGAGGAACGCAGAGGGTAGGGTGTGCAGGCTGGTGAGAAGTTTGGGCTGCAGGAAAGAGACCTGGAAGCTCTCTGCGTCCCCACCCACCACACCTTCCGCAGGCATCCCCAGTTATTATGCAGTGTGTCAGACACACAGTCATCAGGATGGAGAGAGCGCTTCGGAATGGAGACTTTTATGGAGAGGGAGAAAGATTTTTGAGTTTGAGGGGTGGGTCAGTGTGATGAATTGGGGGAGAAAAGGAGGGCAGTGGAGGGGCAGGGGTTTCGAGGGAGAATGCTGACTCCCTTGGGATCTTTGGGGCACCTTCGGCTGCCTGCGTCACACACTCGAGACAACCACAGTGGGTTCCGGGTTGCTTTGCGAGGCCTAAAAGTCCCAGGTGATGTTCCCTCACGTCTGCCCACTCACCTGCTTCAGGGCAGCTTCAGGTTTCTCTGTCTCTTTCTGGAACGTCCAGTGGGAAGTGTGAGAGGAGAGCACCGCGAGAAAGGGGAGGCGGAGATGTGTAACCGTATCTGCAACCTTGCTTCCATCTTTTCTCTCTCAAGCGTGGTAGGACTTTCTATTTAAGGCACGTCAGGGGTCTTATCTGCTCACCAAAATCTGCACCACACATCGTAAGTTGGGGGAGAGAATACACCATCCGTCTCCTCTGAGGATTTCTCAGGAAAGATTCAACGCAGGGTTCCTTTCGACGTGAATGTTCCTAAGTGCATTTGGGGGCTTGGTGCTGACTGAAGGCCCAGGGGGGCTCAGGGGCTATCGTAGTACAGGTGGGTGTGTCGCAGAGGCTCCGTGCCTCTCCTTTTAGTCCCTTTGCTGGGTCCAAGTGCCCTGTAGTAGAGGACAGGAATGTTGAACAATAAATAAGTAAATAAAAATGAAGAAGAAAACATTTTGCAGGACTACAGTTACAGATGGCTATGGCTGTGGGGTTTTGTTTGTTTTTTCTTTGCAATTAGTACCCTGAAGAGATGCCTCGAAGAACAAAACTTTTCATAGCATTTGGAGAGAAATTGCTCAGTTTTGCTCTTCAGCTTTAAACTCATAAGCACAGTGATGGATCCCGAAACATGTGTTAAATCAGCGTAACTTCAGCAAACTATTTACACAAAATTTCACTTGCCCTGGAGTGTGACTGCGAAAAGTCCGAGTCAACTGGCTTGCTGTCACTCTGCAAACGTGGGTTGGAATATTGTTCTTTTGTGTGCACGTAAGTTACCCTGGCCCCAGTTCCAGGCTGTGGAGGCCAAGCCTAGTCGGAGAGACCCCAAGCTCAGCCCCACGCCCAAGCATGGATGGTATGAAGCAGACCCTCTTCAGCAGGGAGGCGAAAGGAAATCGTAGGCACACATCAGAGCGGCAAGGGGCAACAGCGGGCTGATTTTGTCACTGGCCACAAGCTAGGTCTTGGGCCTGCCTTCGCTGACAGTGGGCTAGAGACACTGTCCCACCGTCCTTCAGCCACAGACCACAAGGATCGTGTGTGTTGTCACCAAAATTGGGTTGATTGACTCAGTGAGGGAGATGGTGCCCTCTGGGGATGGTGGGCATCTCAGTAAGAGGGTGTTAGAAGGGCTTAGAGGATTTGGCCTCTGGGAGGATAAGGGGAGTGGTGGTCATTTTTGTGGTTTGGACAACGTCCTTATTTTTGAACTGTCCATATTTTGATATCAGATATGATTGTGGAATGGTCTTGTTTTTGTCTTGGTCCCTGATGGTCACAGGGTGGCCTTGTCTGATGTTCTGTGAAACAGATACCATGGCTTAGCTGTGGGCGCCAGGCCAGTTCCCTCTTTTATCTTTGTTGACACACAAACACACCTCTGATCATTAGATCCAACCATTTGCACCGAGGCGTGCTATTAGGACCGGGGTCTATGTCTGAGATGGCCGGTCAGGGCCTGCTGTTTACACTGTCACTGAGGGCCTGGTCAGCATAATCAGGCTTCCTAATTTCCCCCGTGCTACCGAATACCCACCACACCCCAGGTGCAGGAGGGAGGGAGTGTATTTCTAGGCAGCCTGTCAACGTTGCCAACATTCTGTTCTTCATCCTTTCAAATACTCATCCTTAGGCCCCTCCATAGATGTGTGCTCTTAAAAAAAGAAAAATTAAGGGCTTCCCTGGTGGCGCAGTGGTTGGGAGTCCGCCTACCGATGCAGGGGACACGGGTTCGTGCCCCGGTCTGGGAAGATCCCACATGCCGCGGAGCGTCTGGGCCCGTGAGCCATGGCCGTCGAGCCTGCGCGTCCGGAGCCTGTGCTCCGCAACGGGTGAGGCCACAACAGTGAGAGGCCCACGTACTGCAAAAAAAAAAAAGAAAGAAAAATTAAGCCCTAATGTTCTCAACCCCTTCAGGTTTGCACAGATGGTAAGAAATTCCTGCCCATTGACATTTGTGCTTCTGGGTGAGAATGGGACACAGATTTAAAGGCAGTTAATGGACCACAGCTTTCAGGGGCTGAGTTTCCCAGAGGTCAGGGGTCATGTGTGAAAGCCAATTCACTCCTCCAGGATCAGTTCTCGTGCTCCCAGGGGAGATTTCCCAGCCTGGTCCCAGGGCTGGGTTTTATCTCCTCTATACTCCTGTCACCCTTGCCCCCTGCCTCTTTTCTGATGTAGTATAACTTTTTCTTTACTATACCCAGTCAGGCTGAGAGCCCTTTGGAAACTCACACTGTGACCTCCTTGGGGGCCAGATGGTAATTTCTGTAGCTCAGTACCTAGGGTGATACGCAGCACATAGTAGGTATTCAATATCCATTTGTGGAATAATTGAATGAACCAATTGGTGAGTCGCACCAACAGTTAGGCTTTGATTGGCTTGCAAGTGGATGACTGATGGTACTATAGTATTTTTCCTACCTCTAGTTGATCATTGGTTTTGTTTTGTTTTTCCTTTCTCCCTCTGTAGTACACAAGTAATGGAAACAAATCCATATTTACAGCTGGACCCAGCCGTTCCGGGAGTGTACTCCGGAAATCCATACCCTTTTGGGATTGATCCGGTAATAATGTCTTCTGAGATTAAATATTCATTATGTAAAATGTCTTGCTGAGGAGATCTCTGTGTGGAGGGGACGAAAGTACCAGCACCTGTCAAATCCACCAACTTGTACTGAGATAGAATAGCATGTCCTGGAGGTTTTTGTGACGCATTGCAATGGATTCAAGTAAACGTCCTACCTGCACCCTTTACCCAGCCCCTGGGTCATTTTCCGTGCAATTTCCAAACATCTGCCTCTTTCTTCTCAGTTATACCCCTGGTGGTTTACCGTTGCTTCTTTAAAAGGCCCTTGCTTGGAAAGTATGCATATTAGATAAGCAACTTAGCAACCTAACTGGGTTCCCAACTTTGGCGTTTTCTTGCAGTGATTAACATCTCTCTTTTTCCTAGAAAAGTGTGGATTTGCTTTTATATTTGCTTTATTTTATTGCATAGAATTATACAAGTTTTTAAAAATGTGTTAACTTTAATGGTTTGTTATATCTACCTCAATTGGACTTGAGCCAAACAAACAAAGGTGCTTCCTCACCAAGCCTGCAGGTACAAAGAGATGTCAAGAAGACACATCCCTATTTGGGTAAAACCCCTCACACGATGGCTTAGCACCATATTGCCACCAGGTGGCGGCTTTGTGCCCCAAATGAGCACAAGTGTCTGGAGCTGAACTTGGCAGATGGGGTTCATAAAAGTTTCCTCTACTCTCACTTTGTTGGAAGAGAACCTGAGACCACAGTTTTACTTGCTGACAGTTGAGAGTAATAGCACTGGCCCTAAAATTGGTTCTCTGGTCCCTCCTATCTTGTGGGTCATCTCCTCTTCAGTTTTCCTGTTCCTCCCACTTGCTGCCCACCTCCTGTCCCTTATAAAAGCAGCAAGCCTCACCCAGGATTGGTTTATACTTGCCACCCAGGGGCACTTGCATTCAAAGTTTTATCAAAAGAGGCGAAGTCCTTGAAGTCCTGTTTGTAAGCTGCAAAGTGCTAAAAATAAATGCAAGTTGTTATTTTTGTAGACTGGAAGGCTTTATCTTCAGTCCAAGGAATTTCATGATCAGCGAACAGGCAGCGGAGGAGTATTAGAGGGGAGTGATTTTTAGGGTCTGGTTGACCTTCCTTTCCTTTGAATCTCATTGCTCCCACTGTCCTGTCTCTTCTCTTCACAGCCCCCATCTCATGCATCAGCAAATCCTGTCTACCCAATTTTGCCCCTCATGGACAAAGGGAGGGTAGCAAATTTCACGATTCAGAATTGAGTGGTCCAGTCTTTACTCTGTGTGCAATTTTGTCATCTGCCCACCAGTTAGAAAAGAAAAGAAAAATGTGAGGGTGAAAGGGAAGGTGATGTGCTGAAAATAATTAATTTTTTCCTAGTAACATTTAGATTTTTAAAGATTTTTGGCCTTTTTAAACATTATAAAATAATATATATGATTAAAAACCCATATAATACAAAAATTATTAAAAAATAAAAAGATAAAGCAGAAACTAACACACCATTGTAAAGCAATTATACTCCAGTAAAGATGTTAAAAAAAAAAATTAAAAAAATAAAAAGGAAGAGTTGCCTTTCTTACCTTTCCTCTTCCTGCAATCTGATTGCCCAGAGATAATCTCTTTAATGGAACATTTCTGTGTTTATATTAGCACTTATATATATTAATGAAGGGTTTGATTTTTACATAATGTAAATTTCTACAGCTGCATTTATTAACTCTGTTGAGCATCTATTTGTGAGTCAGATCACAAAATATTCGAGCATCAGAGCTGAGGGGGCTTTCTAAAGGCGTCTGTAAATATTTTATAATAAATGAACATTATACAATGGTTACAAGCCCATGATTTAGAATCAGATAGGCTGTGTTTAAATCTTGGATTTTCTATTTACTTGCTACGTGATTTTGAGCAAATTATCATCTCTGGGTCTGTGTTTCCTCATCTGTAAAATGGATATAATAATAGCCCTCATAGAATTGCTCAGAAGAGTAAACGAATTTTACAGGTAAAACACCCAGAAGAGTCTGTTGCATAAACAGAGTAAACGCTCCATTTGCTGTTATATTATTTCTCCTTGGGCGTGTAAGTAACTTAGTCTCTCTGAGATTTTGATAAATGCCCTTATCTGTAAAATGGGAATACTTACAACTATCTCATAGAGTTTTTGTTAGAATTAAATGAGATAAATACACTTAAAGAGCTTAGTATGTACCTGGTACTTAACCGTGAACATTTTTTAGTTTTTCCAAGCTGGGTCTAAGGTGTACTGGTAACCCTGCCCTTACTGTGTTGAGTGATTCTGTGGAGACTGGCCAACCAGGAGGGCAAAGGGAAAAAGCAGAGGGTGGAGGGCAAGCCTGGTGCAGCTTCAGTGCCAGGGCAGATGGGGAGGGTAGTGGAGGTGCCTCTGGGGTCTGAGCACCTGTTACAGGAGTCCCTTTCCCCATCTTCCCAGCAGCCCCCTTAGTGTTTGTTAAGCTGGTGGCCGCTCAGGACATTGTTGAGACAGAATCAGTGAGAGGTGGTTCCTGCATGGGGGAGGGGAAGGTAACTGTGCACTGAGGCTGCACTAGGTGGACGTCGACCCCTTAGCAGAAGCAGAGGAGTTTGGAGGAGGAAGTAGTTTAGGAGGAAAGAAAAGAAGACCCTGTGGCTTTGTTAGTTCTGAGGAGCAAACCCTCCAGATGCCTAAAGTTCCAGAGGGGTCAGAGGTAGAAGCAAGGACTTGAATCATTCGCGTGGGGGTGGGTGTTGGAGATTTCTGCGGGGAAGAAGAGCGTTAGTGACTGGGACCATTAACCAGGGTGAGGCCACGACAGCCCCCAGCCACTGAGTGCTTGTCCTGTGTGCCCGTCTTGTGTGGGCAGGACAGGTACACACGTCCCTCTCTGTGCCAATAAATGTTGGCTACAGGAGTGGCTTCTTGAGAAGGGCCTGGGAAAATGCTTTGTAATGTAAAGTGCTATAGAAATTCAGCCTAAAAGGTGGTATTATTAAGAGGGGATGGGCTAAATTCATGGACCAGAGATCTACACCATTAATGTGGGAACCCAGGCAAGTTTGAGATCTCTCCATAATGTTTCAGAATGTCTTTTCATTTAGAACAGGGGAAAAATCATGTCGGTTTTTTTTTTTTTTTCTTCCAGTTACTTGATGTTTTACTAATGGTGCTATTGGTTCCAACACAGTTGTCATGAGAATTGCATTTATAAGGGGTTTGGTCCTTTTCTGAGCCTAAAATGCATGGGCTGAACTGGACAGAAATTTGAAAATGTGGTTCCCAGAGCGACTTTTTCAGGGGAAATCGAGCTTTAGCCCCTGACTCTGGGAGAACTTCTAGACTCTGGTCTCATGTCTTTCTTGTCACGTTTCCCTTCCAGGTTTGGAACTTGGCTTCAAACAAGCTAACATTCTTGAACTCCTATAAGATGAAGATGTCAGTTATCCTGGGAATTGTCCAGATGGTTTTTGGTGTCATTCTCAGCCTTTTCAATCACATGTAAGTTTCACAATGAGCTTTCTGCCTGTTGGTCTGACCGTGTCGGGGATGAGCAGTGGCAGAGCCCCCAGTTTGCTCCTGTGTCCCTCCGTGCAAGTTTCCTTCCTATGGGGACTGCTTTCCCCGGTCTCTTGGCTTGAGTTCAGGCAAGCTTGTTTGCCAGAAATGACACCTCTGTTTCTCCTGAGCTGAGGGCACCTTTCACCTCAGAAGTATTTGAGGGTTCAGAAAGACTGCAAGGCCACAGTGCTATGTGTCCTCCCAGCCTGCAGGGCTTCCGCTGGTGCTAGATCCAGGCTTATAACTCCCACCAGTGGGCAAATGGGGACATAAGTGCCCTCAAATTCTGAATTCCATTCGGTATAATTTCTTCCTGCTGGCAGCAGCCTCTCTCTCATTTCTTTGACTGTTAACGTTCTCCCATCTCTTCTTTCTGTTAAGATTGATCTGTAGAAAGCTTCTCAAACTTGCATATTTGTGCTAAGTTGTAAATGTTTGAAAACGGCCTCCAATATGCCTGTTTAGAGATGCTTTTGTGGACATGGCAGCTTGTGGGTATCGCTGAAACCCACCTGCCAGGAGGTCAGCACAGTGCCAAAGAAATGGTACAGAGTTTAGAGTCAGAAGGTTGACTGATGGTTCTAACTCTTTATAGCTGTGTGATCATAGATGTGTAGCTTAACGTCTCTGAGATCGTTTTCTGCTATAGAATGGGAATAGAGGAGTCAGAATGGGTCGGTTACTGTGTAGTAACAAACAACTCCCAAATCACAGTGGTTTATGGCCGTGATGCATTGTCATCGTGGGCCACCGGGGACACTGCTCATCTCATCCTCACACTGGGACCAGAGCTGATGGGCTGCCACCACCTGGAAGCTGCCAATTGCTGTGACAGGAGAGTGTGGTCAGTTACACACTGACTCTTAAGGTTCCACCTGGAGTGACACAGGCCACCTCCATTCCCATTTCATTGACTAGAGCCAGTCACATGGTGACCTCCAATCGGAAAACCAATAGATGTACGATTCTACTTAAAAAATAAGAACTATTTAGTGAGTAAACGAATGACAGCGCCTTGGTACTACTGCCTGCCTGAAAGTGCTGTGAGAGTTAAATGAGAGAGAAAACCAGGAGGTGATTTTTGGACTATCATTGACATCGTGTGTCAGGCTGGCCTCAACTATCTCTAGTAATCCTGCTTTATCATGGGATCTCCATTTTTCCCTCCAATAACTCTTACAATTAACAAAGGGTCTGGGGCCCTTTTCTGACATTTTAACTGGGTGTCCCCCAACTTAGTCTTGTGGGACTCTCTTAGAGCAGAAGTTGGCAAACTTTCTCTGTAAAGGGCCAGATAGTAAATGTTTTAGGCTTTGCAGGCCAGATGGTCTGTGTCACAGCTACTCAATTCTGGTGTTGTAGTGTGAATGCTGCCACAGACTCTGTGTAAACAAACGAGTGTGAGTGTGTTCCAATAGAACTTTATTTATGAAAACTGAAATTTGAATTTCCTATCATTTTCACGTGTCATCAAATATTCTTTTGATTTTTTTCCTCCCAACCATTTAATGATGTAAAAACCATTTTTAACTTGTAAGCTGTACACAACTAGGTGATGGGCTCAGTTTGGCCTGTGGGCCGTTGTTGACCGACCCCTGTCCTAGGGCATCCTTAGGGGAGAAGCTGCCAAGCCATGCTTCTATATCCTTGTACCATTAATTGTGTTGATATGAATTCGGTCTGCATGGGAAGCTGTGGCCAGATCATCAGTTGTCTATGTGAGCCTGCCCTCTGCCTCAGACTTTATCTTCTAGACCCCGGTTCTCTCTGAACCTTTTGTGCAAAAGCACCTTCCTTTCTCATCTTCTCCAGCCATGCATGATTGCCACTTGCCTGGGGAGTGGATGCAGGGTTCAAAGAAATGAACATCTGGTGATTTGGAGAGAATAGTGAGTGGCTGGTGTTCCTTCAGTGCTCTGTCTGGTATGTGTGTGTGTTTCCCACCCTCAGATTCTTCAGGAACACGCTCAGCATCATCTTGCAGTTCATCCCCGAGATGATTTTTATCCTGTGTCTTTTCGGATACCTGGTCTTCATGATCATTTTCAAATGGTGCTCCTTCGACGTCTCCGTGTCCCGGCGAGCCCCGAGCATCCTCATCCACTTCATCAACATGTTCCTGTTTAACTATAACGACCCTTCGAATGCACCCCTATACAAACATCAGGTACTGATGGGGCTTTCTTCTTCTTTTACGCACTTGATTATGTTAAATCTCTCTCCTACTCTTGGGTATTGCAGAGAGTAATTATTTGCAAGACTGAGCCATCTCAGCACCCGATGTGTTAGCTTCTTCAAATTCAGAAGGTCTTAATTGGATGAATGTCTGGGTGCTGAAGGCAGTGCTGTGGTGTGGCTCCAGCCGTTCCTATCTGGGTAATACGTGGGAGGGATTATTGCTGTGGGGTTGAAAATTAGCTTGTACGTTGTCTGCGAAGAAAGAAAACAAATAATCCTTCGGATTGATTGGCTTGAAACTAAACGCTCTAAATAGCACCTTAAAAATGAATAATCTTTTATTATAAAAGTAAACTCTAGTTAAGGTTCACAAGAAAGAAAATTGAAATAGAGTCAAGAAGAAGAATCCCTCTGTTCACGTGGGGAGTGAGTTTCTGGAAAACTGAACCAAACTCATGCTGTCCTATGAGCTTCCATGGCTAATTGGAGATGCTTTCTTTCTTTTTTTCTTTGGGCTCTTCTTCTATGGATGATACCTTCCAACAGTTGGATGTTATTGCCATTCTGACTTCTGTTTCTTTCAGCCTCATTATCAACTTAATATTTTATTTTAAAAAAGTATAAATGTCCCATGAGAGGTGGGTATAAAAATATCTCAGTGACTAATTTTTGGTAACACAAATAGTTCTTTTCCTCTGGCCTCTCCCAGTGATAACCTGATCATATTGTTTGCTGGTAGATTTTCACTAAGGGAGGATCCACTTATATAGGTTCTAATTCCTCTGGATCAAGCTCTAGGGCTAGATTTCCCAATATCAGTGCATGGCACCTGCCAGTGACCGCTCATCCTGGGTCCCAGTTACAGCCATGCTCCTCCTACAGCTGCACACGTCCTCATGAGTTTGAATCCTAGCTGTGTTCTCCTCCCCTACAGAAGCAGCAAATAAGAAGAAGAAAAAGTAAGGAATGATTTTAGCTAATAATCAGAGACGACATGTAGCTCTGAAAGCTCTCTTATATCCCACCTTACTATTGTTGCACCTGTTTGTTATACATCAATGGTGTAGGAACCATCCCTAGACTATTGGCATTAAATGAATGTATCTGGAAGGTTCGTTTATGCAATGCTGGAGTCTAAACGAAAGTTCACTTGGATTTCCCAAACAAGTCTTCTCTTTGAGACACGGTACTCAGATTCACCACATAGTTCATGTGCTAATTCTTTTCCTAAAGACTAAAGTCCTGTCTTAGTGCACTGAACATTGAACAGTGAATGGCTTTTCCAGCTTTTTTCCATTCAAAAATGTTATTTGGAGTTGGCTGGTTTCCACACCCTGGAATGAAGATTCATTATCTAGACACAGTTTGCAGTTTCCATAACCTCATCTTCCCGTCATGCAGCTGGAAGAGACAGTGTAAGTTACTAATACAGCCTCCTCCAAACACTGCCCTGGTTGCTTCGTGCCATGTTTCAATATCAAAGAAGAAGGGCAACAGATAAGTAGACATCTCTGGTTGCTTTGTACATTGTGAAGGGAAAAAGCATGATATCTAAATGGGCAAATGGCAACGAGGTAGCTTCGAGGACAGGGACCTGGGACTGGCAAGTACAGTGTGTGTTCCCGTGGTTCTCCCCCTTCTTGGGAGCAGTTAAGAGTGGAGGAGGGGGCTTCCCTGGTGGCGCAGTGGTTAAGAATCCACCTGCCAATGCAGGGGACATGGGTCTTCTCCCTGGTCTGGGAAGATCCCACATGCCACAGAGCAACTAAGCCCGTGCATCACAACTACCAAGCCTGCGCTCTAGAGCCCGCGAGCCACAACTACTGAGCCCGCGTGCCACAACTACTGAAGCCTGTGCACCACAACTACTGAGCCTGTGCTCTAGAGCCCGTGTGCCACAACTACTGAGGCCCGCATGTGTAGAGCTCGTGCTCCGCAACAAGAGAAGCCACCGCAACGAGAAGCCCGTGCACCGCAACGAAGAGTAGCCCCCGCTCACCACAACTAGAGAAAGCCTGCGGCCAGTAACGAAGACCCAACTCAGCCAAGAATAAAATAAAAGAAAATAAGAGTGGAGGAGGGTAGGAGATGGAGAAGATAAAATGTTTCCATTATTATCGGGGTAAATCTTGTTACAATTGGGATGATAATAAATTGTCTCACTGGGAGCTTGGCCAGAACAGTTAAAGAAATGTGAGGGCTCAAGAAGCGTTTTCCCTTTTACTCTGAGCACCCCATTTCTACACCTTTTCAATGGCTCTGATGAAACCTTCCCAGGAGTCTTGGTTCTTCAGACCATAGCAGCTCTGGGTCAGTCCTCAAACCCAGTGACTCGGGAGGGTAGGAAAAAGAGTTGGGGGTGAGGATGTGAAAGGAAATATGTGACAGGATGATAAAGTGGGATGTCGCCTGGGCTTCAGCGAGGCATGAAGACCATAGACGCCTCACTCCAGAGTGAATTCTGACAGTGAGAGAGACAGCAAAAGAGAGTTCAGCCCAGGCGTCCCAGGACCCGTTAGGTGACTCACCCATAATGAGTTCTGTGCGAGTAGGCGACGATTGTTTTGAAAAAGAGAGCACAAGGGCTTAGTAGTACTGGAAATACAAGGTTACTGATGGAGACAGTAAATTTGTGACTTAAGTGACCCAAGAACTTTTGGTCACTCCAGAGTGACCAGCGCAGTGCCAGGCCAGCGCTTTGTCCAGGGCCAGGGCTGACTGTCCCCACGGAACAGAGTCAAGGGGACCAGGGACAAATAAAGCTGCCCTTATGATGTGGCTCATGAGCTCTTCTGTCCAATGACAGGCTCCACATGGTGCGGGTGTATGATAAGGGACCACTTGGAGAGTAAGGAATAAAGACAGGGAGACTCCAGTGTCCACCATGAGTGGACACCCCATACCACCGGACTGACAGCTGTCTCCCTGCACTGGGAATAGCCCAAGATGGGAGGGTGAATGGGTCCATTGAAACGCTGTAGATCACTCCCAAATAAAGTGCAGCTAAAATGATACATATTTACCATTTTATCGTGTGAAATGTGCTGTGCAATCACCTTGAAATGATAGGATCTTACGGTTTTTGGTCTTACAGCAAGAAGTCCAAAGCTTCTTTGTTATTATGGCTTTGATTTCTGTGCCGTGGATGCTTCTGATTAAGCCGTTTATTCTTAGAGCCAGTCATCGGAGATCCCAGGTAAGCACCATCCACTTCCATTCACTCACTGTGGGTAGGAGTGTGGGTTCCCTGCAAGTGTAAGTTGGGGTTTAGAGAGAACACCGCATTGACCAGGGCCTGAAGGACCTGGTGAGGTGAGGAACTGGCCCACCCCAGGTATGCTTCCTACTGCAGAGCTCAGCTTTTCCTTGGGGCTTTCTTGATTCCAGCATGATGGTCGCATTTAAATCTTACGTGCTGCAAACCGTGCTTGGGGTGTGTGTGCTGAGTCAAGTGGTAGGTAATGACTTTTAAGGTTCTGAATGTGGTCGTTTTATTAGTTGAAAATAAGACTCTTTTACTGTAGTTTTAGTGTGTTAATGAGTATTGAAAGTTGTTTTCATCAGGATTCTAAAGTTGTGGGCTTTTACTGTATTATGTTACAGATGGTGAGAGGGAACTAGAGGAGGAAACACGTTTAAATAAGTCTGTTCTTGTTTTTCTGATTTTCACCCTATTGTCAAACACCAGTTTCAGCCCACTTCCTCCTTTTGTCTGAACTTCTCCTGAGCCTCAGGTTTACTCAGAGGGTGACGAAGTGTTTACTGTCAGCCTAAATCACATAGGATTTGGGAAGATTAACCTTCCAGGACCATTAGAGTCTAGAAGTGACACACAGGCACTGTTTGAGATGATTGGTCTCTGCTTCCCTCTGTTAGTACAAAAGATTAAGTGGGCTGTGCTGAGATCATGTATGTTTTAAGCGGTTGGAAATATTTTCAGGTAAACTTTTTTTTTTTTAACATCTTTATTGGGGTATAACTGCTTTACAGTGGTGTGTTAGTTTCTGCTTTATAACAAAGTGAATCAGTTATACATATACATATGTTCCCATATCTCTTCCCTCTTGCGTCTCCCTCCCTCCCACCCTCCCTATCCCACCCCTCCAGGCGGTCACAAAGCACCGAGCTGATCTCCCTGTGCTGTGCGGCTGCTTCCCACTAGCTATCTATTTTATGTTTGGTAGTGTATATATGTCCATGCCTCTTTCTCGCTTTGTCACAGATCACCCTTCCCCCTCCCCATATCCTCAAGTCCGTTCTCTAGTAGGTCTGTGTCTTTATTCCTATCTTACCCCTAGGTTCTTCATGATATTTTTTTTCTTAAATTCCATATATATGTGTTAGCATACGGTATTTGTCTTTCTCTTTCTGACTTACTTCACTCTGTATGACAGACTCTAGGTCTATCCACCTCATTACAAATAGCTCAATTTCGTTTCTTTTTATGGCTCAGTAATATTCCATTGTATATATGTGCCACATCTTCTTTATCCATTCATCCGATGATGGACACTTAGGTTGTTTCCATCTCCGGGCTATTGTAAATAGAGCTGCAATGAACATTTTGGTACATGACTCTTTTTGAATTATGGTTTTCTCAGGGTATATGCCCGGTAGTGGGATTGCTGGGTCGTATGGTAGTTCTATTTGTAGTTTTTTAAGGAACCTCCATACTGTTCTCCATAGTGGCTGTACCAATTCACATTCCCACCAGCAGTGTAAGAGTTCCCTTTTCTCCACACCCTGACGTGGCTGATGGTAGAGTCGGGGACCTGGGTGGGTCCAGGCTGGAGTTCAGGAGGTTCGTCTCTAGGTGGCGCTCTCTTTCTAAATCACCTGCCTCTCCCACTATTTCCTGCCAGCCTCGACCAGATCCAAAACCTGTCTGAGATATAATTTATGTGGGATATAAATACACAGGAAGGCAAACCAACGAATACTTGTTTATTGTTTGGTTAATAGGTGAGAGACCAAGATGGTAAAGGAGAGTTGAGGTGGACCATTGTCCAAATAGGTGAACTGGTGTTTCAAAGGAAGGTGGCAAATACCTTTCTGCAGAAACAGATGCGACTGTCTTTCTTAGAAACTCAACCTGTCCGTAAGTCGAGGACTAGGTTACTGCTGGCTCGCCTGAGTCCCAGGACTCTCAAACCATAGCTTGTCTTATTCTTTGCTCCACAAAAGCTGTTTAAATAGTGGCTGAGCCCAAAGTGACGGATTTCTCCCTTTTCCCCACGGATGACTTGTATGACAGGGAAGGAAGTAGAGGTGCTTTTGTAGTCTGCCATCTTGGGCGATACCTCCTAGGCTGACTCAGGGGAACAGGGGCTCCCAAAGGCTGCTTGGAGGCCTGCCTCCTGGCCCCTGGGATGTGTAGCTGTCGATTGACTCCTTAGGCTGCTGGTTACATGGTCCTTTTTCATGTTAGAAACATTTCCTTCCACCTCCATCCAAGAGATGATTCCATAATGGAATTATCTGGCCTCCTCTCAAGTCCCCCTGTGAAGCCTTAAAGAGGTCCAGTACATAGAGATTATAAACAGACTTGTTCTGATGGGCCTTGGGGGAAATGAGCAGAGGTCCCATCTCCTCAGGCTCCTCTGTAACCCTGTAGCCCTGGGTCCCTGCAGGACATGGTTTGGAAACCCCTTCACTAGAGGGCCACCTGTGATGTGGCCCTTCTGGCACGCACCCTGTAGGCAGCCAGTGAGCGCACACCTCCTCCCCAGAACTACTCATGCCAGCCCCCTGGACCGCCTGGACCACCCACATTCTGCTTCCTCTTCAGACTTGCTGCCGTGGACCCAGGTCTCCTATCACTCCATATCCCAGGTCACGGTGAAGTAACTTTGCATTTCTATTGAAAATCTTTACATCTACCTGCGTGTTTTCTATGCTAAAATTCACTGAAGTATAACCTACATACATCAAAGTGCACAAATGATAAGGGCACAGATCAGTGAAGTATCATCACATGGACACATCTGTGTGACCAGCAGTCAGATAGAGACGCGGAACACCATAGACCCTGAAGTCCCCGTGTGCTTCCTTCCAGTCACTGTCACCCCAAGGTCAACCACTATCCCGACGTCTAACACCACAGGTTAGTCTTCCCTGCTCTGGAACTTTATGTAAGTGGAACCATACACCGCGCCTTCGTCTGGGTCTGGCTTCCTTCATCCAGTGTTATGTTTGAGAGATTGTGTGTGCGTGTGTGTGTGTGTGTGTGTGTGTGTGCGTGTGAGATAGCTATGTATTACAGTATTCCCTTGCGTGAATATACCACAATTTGGTTATCCATTTGTATATTGATAGTTATTTGGCTTTTTTCCAGTGTTGTTAGTAATTACAAATAGTGCTGCTGTGAACATCCTTGTGTCTGTCTTTGTGCACATGTGTTTTATGTGTTTTTAGACAGTTGCAAGTAACTCATTTAAAATTGATTCCTATTTTATTTCAGACGGCATCCAGCTCAAACATTGTGAGATGTTTAGTTAGGGGGATTGCAAAGTATATTTTGAATGGGAAGAAGAGTCAGTAAGATCCACAGAGTCCCAGTGTCACGCTTCTACACAGTTGTTCATGCTGATTTGAACCAATTTCAGGATATGACCAGAAGAGGCTAGCATTTAAAGATGGAAGTGGAAAAACTGTCTTCTGTTTCTTCTTTGGTATTTTCTTCCTTAAGTTGATGGGGAGAGAAAATAGGATTTCAAGAAGACAAAGTAATGTTAACTTGAGCCCCATTTTCTCACCATGGGGCAAGGAACCATGGGCCAAGGGGAAAGGCTTACCCAGAGCCCCCTCTTGGTACCCAGCACCCTGGAATTCCTGTCCAGATGGACACAAGCCCACTTCCAGGGCATAAAAAGGGCCAACCACAGCACCGGACTGGGTACCACTGACCCTGGTGTGGCCAAGGGGCAGCAGGACTCCCAAGGAGGGAGTGTGGGTGGAACGTAGACATTTGGGTGGGAGTGTCCACGCATGTGCACACGAGGCCACGGCCCTTATGCTGTGAGATGAAATCACAGGTGAGAAGGGAAGGGTCATACGCCGGGGTGCAGGGCCAGCTCTCCCATGCTGCCATGTCCTGGTGTGGGATGCTGAATTTGAACCTGGCCTTCCAAGTTCTTGTGAGAATTTATTTATCAAGACAGACACCAAAACATATTTTATTTAGGAGTTTGTTGGCTTGATTTCTAACTATTAAATATTTAAACATATGGCATGTGGGCTTTCATTTGTACCTTTGCCCAAAGATCTGCAAATATCAGGTTCAGACCTGCTGAAGAAAGAATGATAAAGACACTTTAATGCCTAATTTGCAATATGCCACCCGTGAAATTATTCTAGGAAAAACTTTGGATGTGGGACATTAAATTTCACAGTGACTTGAAAGAAATATTTTCTTCAGACTCAAGGAGAAAACCAGGCCAAATTGAATGGTGACTACACCTAGATTTTTTTTTCCTTGAATTTTTTTCTTAGCTATTTTCATAAAGTGATGTTTTTACTTTAAAAAGTATATTTGTGTTGGAAAAGTCATTGTCTAGTCCGTTTGGGCTGCTGTAACAAAATACCACACACTGGGTGGCTAAAACAACAGAAATTTATTGCTCACAGTTCTGAAGGCTAGGAGTCCAAGATCAAGGTGTCAGCATCGTCACCTTCTGGTGAGGCCCCTTTCCTGGTTCACTGCTGACAACTCTCTGTGTCCTCACCTGATGGGTGGAGCTCGGGAGCTCTCTGAAGCCTCTTTTATAAGGCACTAATCCCATTCACGAGGGCTCCACCCTCATGACCTAAGTACCTTCCAAAGTCTCCACTTTCTAATACTTTCATCTTTGGGGGTTAGGATTTTAACATGAATTTTGTGGGGGGGCACAAACATTCAGACCATAGCAGTCATTAATCTCTCTTAATTTTGCTTGTAGAAATCTGGCTGTTTGGGTCACACGACGATTGGTTTCCTGTAAAGAGTGTGATTAATTTGGCACATTCTGGAACACAGTGGAGAAAAGCACATGCCCTGGAATTAGACTGCCTGGATTTGAATCCTGGCTCTGCCACTAACTAGCCTTACCAGCTGTGCAGTCCTGGGCTCATTTCTTAACCTTTCTGTTACTTAAGTTTACTTCTCTGTAAAATGGGGGTGATAATTGTGCTTACATAAAAAGATTGAATAGAAGGTTTAGAACAGTATCTGGGACATGGCTAATATTTAATGAGAGCCTTTATATAGAAGTTTTGTCATTCGAAGGGTGAATTTGACACTGCATTTTCTTATTTGCTGAAAGCTACAGGCCTCCAGGATCCAAGAAGATGCCACCGAGGACATTGAAGGTGACAACTCCAATCCTTCCGTGAGCCCTGGCCACAGGGCTTCTGCAGGTGCCCATGGGGCTCAGGATGACCACGATGAAGAGGTATCTGGGGGAGTTCCCTGGTGGCCTAGTGGTTAGGATTTGGTGCTGTCACTCCCGTGGCCCAGGTTTGATCCCTGGTTGCAGAACTGAGATCCCATGAGCTGCATGGCCAAAAAATTAATTGCTTATCTAAAGAAGAGGGAAGAGGTATTTGGGACTTGACACCCTATGAATACTTCCAGTTTGTACAGATTCTAGAAGCCAGATCTAGTCAGGGATGGTGCTCACGTATTTAACAGCCAGTAGCGTGTGGGCACCAGCCAATCAGAACGGACTTAGGCAGTAGAGCTGGGAGGGTTGGGAGGACCCTGCTGGTGGCAACCCTGTCATCACTGAGTCATGGGAAATTGGGGAGGTCCCAGGAAAGGGGGGTCACTTAAGCTTACAACTACTTACTAACCAGTCAGGGAGCCTTTTAAATAATTTCGCCCAGGTGCCGCTCTATCTGTGAGTATGAGGTGAATATCAGCCTCACATTTAGTGACATAGAAGGTCCTAAATGTTACTGAGGTCTCCTTGGCTCAGAACTGGGCCCCTGGGAGTCTGCCAAATTTATGATGATCTTTCCCATCAGTGACCCTCACTCATGAGAGCAGAGGCCAAGTCTGGTCCCTTATATTGAAGCAAGAAGTGGGTTATGGGGCTTCCCTGGTGGCACAGTGGTTGAGAGTCCGCCTGCCAATGCAGGGGACACAGGTTCGTGCCCCGGTCTGGGAGGATCCCACATGCCGCGGAGCAGCTGGGCCCGTGAGCCATGGCCGCTGAGCCTGCGCATCTGGAGCCTGTGCTCCGCAACGGGAGAGGCCACAACGGTGAGAGGCCCGCGTACCGCAAAAAAAAAAAAAAAAAAAATAATAATAATAAAAAAGAAGTGGGTTATTTATTCTCAGTCCTCCTCCCCAGCGTAAGCAGCCTCAGATGCCATCGCCGCCTCTGGCCTCAACCCTGGCTCAGTCTCTTCTTTGTTCACTTATCTTTGTAATATTGTCTGCCTCTCAAGGGAAGTCACAAATTCATGTGTTCTTCTCTCCTCCCTCCCTGTCCCTTTCCATCCAAGGGCAGCCACTCCCCGCTCAGGAATTTACCATGTTTTCCCAGACAAGACGGCTGGCTGTTTTTATACCATGACTGAAGTCACCCACGGTCCTGAACCCCGGGCAGGGGGTTTTAACCCGAGCTCTGTTCTAATTCTGGAGTGGGGACAGGGTTCCTGAGGCCTGAGAAATGCTATAAATAACTCCATCTGTGGTGTTAATTACTTTAAAAAAACCAACAAGTATTCATCTGCACCAATGAATAGTCAATTAGAATTAATGAAAAATCTGGATCATGGAAAGTTTTCCCAACAAGATTCCAGGTACAGAGAGTAACCCATATTCATGGCGATTGGTATTACTAGGTCTGTCAGACCTGCTGGAATGTTTTAGAATCCAACCCACACATCTTCTGACTCATCAAGTCCCAGCCTGTCCAGTACAACCTTCCTCATCCATCCTCCTCGTGGCCTCGGTATATATCCGGTCAATGTTCACCTGCCACCTCCTTCGTGAACCAGCTGCCTTCACTGGGGGCAGCTTCAGGCTCCATTTGACGGCTCTTCCCCCAGTACAATAATGCCTGGGTCTCCCAGCACAAGGCACATACAGGCTCGACTCTGCTTCCCCCTCCAGGTCCTGTCCCACTTCTGTCCGCACCCGGAGTTAGCCAAACTCCAGGTTAAGGGCCCAGTTCTCCAGACTGCCAAGTCTACCCAACACTTCTGACACCACCCACAAGTCTGGAGGTCCCCTCAGACTCCCTCATGTTCAGTCATTTGTAGACAGCTCACAGAACTCAGAAGAATGCTCTACTTTCAATTACAGTTTTACTTACAACAAAAGTCTACAAATCAGAACCAGCCAGAGGAAGACACAAGTAAGCAGAATCTGACACTGGGAAGGTTCCAGATGCAAAGCTTCTGTGTTCTTAGGGATGCATGACTCTCCCAGCATTGACATGTGGCAGTATTATCGTATTGTTAATTCAGGAAGCTCCCATGAGCTTCTGTGTTTGATGTTTTATTGGGGTGTCATTATGTAGGTGTGATTGACCCAAGTGCAATCCAGGTGGTTGCACTCAATCTCCAGCTCTGTCCCCTCCCTGGAGATGGGTTTGGGTTGATAACATGTGGCTGAAAGTCTCAACTCTCTAACCACGTGAAGCCAGCTCCCACTTAAACTACCAAGTGCCCACCATAGACACCTCATTCGCAAAAGTGGTGAGGTGTGGTCCCAGGGACGGACCATGAATATCAGACGTTTCTTTCACTTGGGAAATGCCAGGCGTTTAGAGGTTGCCTCCCAGGAGCCAGGGCAAAGCCAGACCTCTCTTTGGCTGAGGTTCATTCTTCACCAGACATTCCTCTGTTACTGTGACTCTCTCTACCCACTCTCTCCACCTCTGCCCATCCCCGCCCCTTCAGTTCCTCTCTGCTGTTTTCACTGATGAATGGGAGGGGAGGCACTGATTTTGGTCTTTACCCCATAGCATCTGACTACAACCCCCAGTGACCACAACCCCCGTTTCTTCCTGTATATCCCTCCATCCTTGACGTCCTGGACCGCAGCCTGTGACTGCTCCCAGCTCTTTGACCTTTTCATTTCATCATCAATTTCCTTCTTTCTTATCTCCGAGTTGAGATGTTTCCTAAGGGTGGCAGCTCTTCTTCTCATGATCTTCCCCTTGTTCATCTTCTCGGTCCTCGTAGCTCCCACTCTCACTCCTCGCACAGCTGTGGTCCCAGGTGTCCCTTTCCAGCCCAGACTTTTCCTCTGAGCCTGTTCTGCCTCTGCTGGTCTGTGCTGAGAGATTCAGCCTGTATGGCCAGCTATCACCTGCAACGCAACACGTCTGGGAATCAGCTACTCCCCTTCTCCAATTTATTCATTTCCGCCAGTGCCATTCTTTCACCCATTCGGGCTCAGGGACCTCAGAGCCCTGTATGACCCTGGCCCTGCGGGGTGAGGGACCCTTCTCTGTGTTCCCACGACACCCCTGCATTCTTGGTTATTGCAGTTCCCGTGCTGATGTGTGGTAACTGTCTGTTTGCATCTTCTCCCTGCTGGGTGGTGAGCTGCTTCAGGGCAGGGATGGTGCCAGTCAGATTGTTTCCCTCATAACATCAGAGTACATGAAAGAAAAGAATGATCTATTGCTGTCTTTGCACTGTTCCTTTTCCCCTCATACCTGGATTACTAACATAATCAACAAGTTGACTTTTTTTGCTTATGGGCTGTCCTTTCCCTGATCCATTTTTCTACCAGATTAATCTTGCCTCCAATATTTCTTTATTTTATTGAGATACTTCTACTGGTTCCTCATGACTCTGGGTGGTTTTCTCGATTGCGTCCATCCTTGCCTTTCCCACGGCTTCCACAGCTGAGTCTTTCCTCACCTCAGCAAGCTCCCCGTCGAGAGCCAAATGGTTTTTCTCCCACACTTACCTTCGTGATGCTCCCAACCACCTGCCTTTTCCTTACCCGGAGTCATTTTCTTTACCAGGAATGAACTGGCTTCTCTTTTTCCTTCCCTGTTCTTCACGGCTCAGCACAAATCTCAGCTCCCCTTACCAACCAACCACTCTGCTGCTTTGAGCTCTTTTCAGCCATTTCTGGGAAATGTTACCGCACACACACCATGTCCTACTGTGGGCTGCTCATTCTGTTTCTACAAGTATATTAATACCCATTTCCCCCTCGTTCAACTGGAAATGTCTTAACAGCAGAGTCCAGGCCTTATTCGTCCGTGGTATCATTTGTAATACGTCTGAGTAGAAAGTACTTAATGAAATAGCATTACAAATTCTCTCTTTCAGTTCAGCTTTGGAGACATCTTTGTGCATCAGGCCATCCACACGATTGAGTACTGCCTGGGCTGCATTTCCAACACAGCCTCCTACCTCCGGCTCTGGGCCCTCAGCCTGGCGCACGCACGTGAGTGAGCGGGCCGCGTGGCAGGGTCACCATCGCCTGTCCCTTTGGAAACAGACGCAGCGTACTTCTGGGTCATCTCTGGTGCGCTGACCAGAAGAATGGCTCTTCTTTCGTAGTAGAAGTGACCTTTTTCAGTGGGTCTGGCTTTATCTTGCTGGAATGGTTACCCTCTGTATCAGCTTCCAGTTGCTGCTGTAACAAACTACCACATGTGTGGCAGCTCAGAGCACTGTGAAATTGACTATCTGACCGTTCTGGAGGCCAGAAGACCTATAAACAAGGTGTTGGCAGGTCTGTTTTTTCTGGAAGCTCTTGGGGAGAATCTATTTCCTTGCCTTTCCTAGTTTCTACAGGCCCCTTGCATCTCTTGGTATGAAGATTCAAGCCCCAAGAATGACTTAAGTCTGGAATCTTGACTCATCAACTTACTTTGTAAAACCCCTCTTGATTTCTGCCCGCTTCTCCAGTCTTGTCTCTTGGTATTTCCCTCCATGCCCCACCGGCTCCCGATTACCCCCACCCACTTCCCCATTTCATGTGCAGTGGCCACAGGAACTGCACTGAGGCTCCCGAAGATGCCACACTAGCTGGGCCCCTCTGTGTGTTTGCCCTGCAGCTCCCTTGCCTGTAAAATTCTTCCCTTCTTTCACTCTCTCCCCACCTGATGTCTCATCCTTCCTTCAGAACTCAGCTTAGCTAGCACCTTTCCCGGGTAGTCTTCCTCCCTGGCCCCCAGTCTGGAAGGTGCCCTTCCCCTGGGTTCTGGAGGTGCCCCTATCCTAGCACCGATTGTAATTCTGTCTCATTAGCCTGTCTCCCTACTAGACTGTCATTTCCTGAAAGGCAAGGACCCTGACTTTTATCTCTGCATTCCCAGCACTGGGCCTAATGCCAAGAACAGAGAAGCCAGGCCAAAATGTGTGCTAAAGGGATAGAAAGCAAAGCAGTGAAAGTGAGCCTGATTGTTGACTTACAGCAGAAAAGCATGTGCTCAGCGTTAGCGTGGTCTTGACTGCTCTGGCTGTGTTTGTTTCCTCGCACAAACTCCTGTAATTACAGTATCTCCCTGGAAGGGGTGGGGGGGTTCTCTGGTATCTCTTCTCATAAGGGCACTAATCCCATCATGAGGATCCCACCCTCATCTCCCGAGTACCATCACTTTGGGGTTAGGGCTTTAATATATGAATTAGAGGGGCTATCAAATCATAGTACATGTATTCTTTTGTGTTTTGCTTCTTTGGCATAAGATGATGTTACTCGGATTTATTCACGTTGCTGCCCGTAGCTATGGTCTGCTCACTTTCATTGGTGAATAATATGCCGTCCTATACTTGTCCTCTTGATGGAAGCTCCTCCAAAGCTGTGTAGACAGTCTCACGCAGGTACCCTAGGGCACACGTGACCGCGTTCTCCACCTGGGAGTGGAGTTGCTGAGTCGTAGGGTGTGCAGGTCCAGGATTATGGTGTAAGAATAATCTGCATTTGCCAGATAAACCGTGTGGTTGAGAATGTTTCTCTTGCATCTTGCAGAACTGTCTGAAGTGCTCTGGACCATGGTGATGAACATTGGCCTTCGCGTGCAAGGCTGGGGAGGACTGATTGGGGTCTTCATCATTTTTGCCATATTTGCTGTTCTGACGGTAGCCATCCTTCTGATCATGGAGGGCCTCTCGGCTTTCCTGCACGCCCTGCGGCTGCACTGGTAAGAACTGGTTGTAGGGTAGATGCTCTCAGTGTGCTCTAGGGAAGGAGGATGGGCTGTAGGGCCAGCCAACTGGGTTCAAATCCTGACCTGCTGTGTGACATTAGCAATTCACGTACCTTTTTGGAACCTTAGTTTAGTCCCCTTGTTGGTATGATATTAAATGATGTAATACCTGGGGGCATATATACATATACAGTGACTGCTCTGTAAGGCATGTTAGAAATGTTCATTTGTTATTATAATTGGCTTCAACTGTTGGTAAGATGACGGATCTGAAGGGCTCACAGAGGGCAATGCTGAGCAAATCTGGGATGTCTGGCCTTTGTTGCTGAGTGCTGGAGTTATACCAACAGAACAGACACCTAAACTGTTTTTTTTTTCTCTTTTTTCTTTTTAAATTAATTATTTATTTATTTGGCTGCGTCGATTCTTAGTTGCAGCTCGCGGGATCTTCGTTGTGGCATGTGGGCTTCTCTAGTTGTGGCACGCGGGCTCTCTAGCTGTGGGGTGTGGGCTCAGTATTTGCGCATGGGCTTAGTTGCTCTGCAGCATGTGGGATCTTAGTTGCCCGACCTGGGATCGAACCTACGTCCCCTGCATTGGAAGGCAGATTTTTAACCACTGGACCACCAGGGAAGTCCCGCGACTAAACTCTTGGAAAGTGGAAACAGAAGGAGGGTACCCAGCAGGAGGAAGGCACTCACTGGAGGCCCTTGACATTCACAGATGTGTCCAGAGACTGTCGGCCATCACTGGGCTGACGAATATGAAAACATTTGTTTCGGCTTCTCTCTCTCCCAAGTCACATTTCAGCCAAGAGTTTTGAGTGTGCTGTCCATACTGAAGCATCAGGGCTCCTATGCATCCTGAACCAGACTGTCCTCAGCAACCCTGGGGCTTCCTCCCTCCCTCTGTGGCCACTGTTCATAAAGGAAAGGTTTTACACTTCACCTGTTGAGAGAATCACAGGGTCCCCCGCCTGAGGCTATAACATCATTTCTCCCCGTTTCATTAAAGAAATGAACTCTGCAGTATAATAAAGCGGAAATGATCATACATGATATCTGTTATGTAAGTTATAAAAATATAAGTCAAGGGCTTCCCTGGTGGCGCAGTGGTTGAGAATCTGCCTGCTAATGCAGGGGACACGGGTTCGAGCCCTGGTCTGGGAGGATCCCACATGCCGCGGAGCAACTGGGCCTGTGAGCCACAACTACTGAGCCTGCGCGTCTGGAACCTGTGCTCCGCAACAAGAGAGGCCGCGATAGTGAGAGGCCCACGCACCGCGATGAAGAGTGGCCCCCGCTTGCCACAACTAGAGAAAGCCCTCGCACAGAAATGAAGACCCAACACAGCAAAAATAAATAAATAAATTACTAAACTCCTACCCCCAACATCTTCTTTATATATATATATATATATGTCAAGGCTCTGGCGGTTCTGCAATCACGTAAGCCCCACAGTTTAAGATCAGGATGGAAACAAAAAACCTCATACAGCCTGGTGACACGCTGTCTCATCACCAGCTCCTTATCCGGTACTGCCTAGCGAGGGCTTCCCGGCTGCTGGGAGCTGGGGGAGGTCATGCTCTGGTCCCTGAGGCCACTAGCAAAGGCCTGGAAGAAGTGGGGTCGGGGGAGGGAAAGGTGTAAGAGGGAGGCAAGAGAAGGATTAAAAAAAAAAGCCTCAGAGGATTCCTGTGGTGGCTGCCAGCCTGGGGCGCCTTTGTCACCTGGTGCTTGATTTTACACATGCTCTGCCAGCCTCTCCCCTCCAGCTGCCAGCCTCTTGTTTATGTGTTCAAACCCCCTTCTCCTTGCCCCTAACAACAGGGTGGAGTTCCAGAACAAGTTCTACGTCGGGGCTGGTTACAAGTTTTCTCCATTCTCCTTTAAACAAATCCTGGATGGGACAGCCGAGCAGTAGCTGCACGTCTGGTGGCTGCAGCCGCCTCTTCCATCAGTCACCTCCTACACCAGTCTCTGTGCCAATGAAAGAAGTTTTGTCTTGTCTTTAACGTCAGCCTGCATAAGGCAGTCAATGGAATGATTGTTCTCGCTAACCGGAGGGAGGAAGCCATGTATTGTATCTGTAAGCCTTGGGATTTGATATGACTTAACCATGTCGTAGAGAGACTACACAGGCAAGTCGTTTCAACCTCATGCAGGGTCTTAATTGTTAAATCCTAGAATGATTGAGAAATGGGGAGAGGGGAGTGCCAAACTGAGATTTTCTTGTAATTAAACTTCTGGGTCATCCACTTTGTTATTAAGGTGTCTTTTTTCAACATTATTCTGTAAAACTGAGTATTGATAATTATAGGCCAAAGCTAAACAATAGAGTTACACAAAGTAACCCTAGAGAAAGGTTATGGTTTTTTATTCCTCATTTCCTCCTTCCTCAAATACCTTTTTTCCTTGTCGGGGGCTAAGTTTTACAGGATTAGGGACTTTCTCAAGAATTTTCACTCCAGGTGAGGAAAAACAGATAATGTTCTCTGTTCAGATGGAGAGCTGGCCCTGGCGTGGCTCGAACTGTTAAATCCTGTGGAATGAAGTGTGACAACATGATATCATCAGTGATTTTGTTTATTCTCAGTGCACATCGTGCTGGAGTTAGCTGGAGAAAGAGATCTGCAGGCTTCAGCAAGTTCTGGAAAATGGCTTGCCGGAAAGGAGACTGCCAGACAGTCTACCCTGATGCTCTCTGGGTCAGCTGGCCCCAGAGTCACTTCTTACGCATCTTCATTGGCAAACTTCCAAGATCCAGGTGTAGAAGAAGATGTGTTCCATCGACTAGTCTGAACAGCCTGTGTTCAGGTTAATTGCCATCTTTATGGTAACTATACTGGTAGAATTAAGTGTCATTAACACTGGTGTAGTGCTTTACAGTTTTCAAAGCAGTTTCACATAGTATCTAGCTTGTAATAAGTTTCCAGAAGATCTGACCAAATGCAAAGTCGCCTTTTGGACAGATCTCTATTTTTTTTAAGCTCCCACCTGCCCCTCCGTGCAGTGGGGTTGACGATTGTTCGTGTTCAGGTGTCGTTGTTCAAGCCCAAGGCAACGTCCGTGTCACCTTCCACGTTGGTGTCCTGACTTGTGCAGTACAATTTAAGGCACAATCAGGTGCTCAGCAAGTCTTCATTTAATGATTAAAACAGGTTGAGCTCAAGAATGATATAGTTGGGGTCAGAAGACTCCGTATCTGTGAGTTCCGACTCGGATACTTTATCATGTGTGCCCTTGGGCAGGAACTGGAGTGTTCCACATATTGCTGGGGCTCAAAGAGCACCAAGCATGGATGAGGTACTTAGCCAATGGCATCGATCAAAGAAAAGGACAGACTAAAGTAGTATGTAAATGGTTCTTGTAAGTCCATAAATCCCCATGCTGCCAAGGTCACCAGAGAGTTTCAAGGTTCTCTCAGCTCATCACTGCCCTTCTCAACGCCTATCTAAAAATACGCTATGCCTAGATGGACCACAGCCTTTTGCCGTTTAATTCTAAACAGTGATGGCTGTGAGAAAAGGCATGAAAAAACAAAGCTGCCCTCTGCCCCTTGCTTGCTGAGACCCCTGTTCTTGCAGAAATCCCCGGCCTTCTTGAGAACGACACAGTAGTTTCCTCCAAGGATTGGCAGCCTCTTTCTGTCTCAATGAGAGATGTAATCTCCCCTTTAAAAAGGGATTGGGTGAAGGGCTGCTGAGAAGAGGGTGTGACCGGCATGTCACTCAGTCGCCCAGGATGCACGATTGTTCCTTAAAGAATCCTGTTCACAGAACTAAGCTGAAAGGGGAGGAGAAGACCTGAGAGTCAGGCTTCTTGGGAAGGGAAGTTCAGAAGCCCCCAAGAGGCCATCAGTGGCCCAACTTCTGTGTAAGACTCAGCTGCAGTAAGGAAGAGCAGAAGAGCCCGAAACTGGAACGCTTCCCAGGAAATACAGAGAGGTAAGAAACTCCGACAGGCAACATAGATCTGGATTTACTTTTTCTGCTCTGGGAGCCAAGGGGATTTGACCATTAGTACTTGGCTGAATACAGATGGAGTATAAAAATTTCTCTCTTCTTACTGATGATATTGCAAAACAAATTACATCACACACACACACACACACACACACACACACAAAGTTCAGTTTTAAAAAGCTCTACATGGCCTAATTATTTTTGGCTCAAAAATTAAGTGTAGCAAAATATAGTAGAATAAAATGTCCATCAGTTCCTTAGAAATTGTTTGAATGAAGCCTGAACTCCATCTGAGCCCTTGAGTTTCACAGTAAATCCCCAATATGTCAGTTCTTTGAAGGCAGGCAATGGTTACTTTCCTATTGTAGGTTTTCAGGAATGATAGTGAGGGATGTGGAGCGTTCTTCCCCATGTTAGTCCCTATTTTCTTGAATTGGTCTGACTGGTTATCTATCTGTCCATCCCTCCATGCATTTATCCATCATCCATCCTCTTCCTAGGCTAGAAGGGATTTAGAATGACTTAGGGAGCCAAAGAATAGAAGATGCCAACTCAGCTTTTCCAACATTCTTTTTCAACGTTGAGATTACAAGCTCTATCTCTCAGTAACTTTCCTCATATTCATCTCTGAAATATTTTTTCCTCTTTATAAAAACTTTTTAAATGAAACTTTGGGCTGGAACTCAAGAAAATATAGTAAGAGAATACTTTCCATATCTGTTAACTTTGAGTTAGTATTCGAGTGTCCTCTTAATGACATGAAATGAAAGCCCCTTTATTTTTTTTATGTATTTATTTTTAATTAATTAATTTTTGGCTGCATTGGGTCTTCATTGCTGCCCGTGGGCTCTCTCTAGTTGCGGCGAGCGGGAGCTACTCTTCGTTGCGGTGCGTGGGCTTCTCGTTGTGGTGGCTTGTTGCAGAGCATGGGCTCTAGGAGTGCGGGCTTCAGTAGCTGTGGCACGTGGGCTCAGTAGCTGTGGCACGTGGGCTCAGTAGTTGTGGCTCATGGGCTCAGCAGTTGTGGCCCGCGGGCTCAGTAGTTGTGGCGCATGGGCTTAGTTGCTCCGTGGCATGTGGGATCCTCCCGGACCAGGGCTCGAACCCGTGTCCCCTGCACTGGCAGGCAGATTCTTAGCCTGTGCACCACCAGGGAAGCCCTGTAAGCCTCTTTATAATTCACAGATGTGAATAACAAAATCCTGATAATATCCTATCAACCAACAACCCTGCACCCCTACAACCAACATGCCCCCACCAAGGAATCCTGTGGTTGAAGGCCCCGTATAACCTACTAGGGCAGGAATGAGAACTTTCTCTGTTGCGGGTAGTTTATATGTTTGTTTTTTCCATCCCTTGGCAACCTCCCCTGACACTGGGAATGCACCTGAGCCTTGACCATCTTCAAGGAAGGGCTGGGCATTAGAAAGATTGATGTTACAGTTGGCGAAACTGAACGGGTTTGCTCCTCTGAGTGGAGTCTGGGTCACACGTGACTGCCAGCTTTTTTGTCCACCAGCACCGCACCCATGCACCAACCAGGCCATTCCATGTTCAGAAGGTTTTTCTTTCTGTAAAATACGCTGGTTTTACAATTGAAAGCAATGTAGAACAAGCACGTTTTTAGTGAAAATTACCCCTTTTGTTGTGCTCTTCATAAGCATAAGGTGACTGGGTTGGGTGGATATCACTGTTACATATCTGATTAGAGAGGTTATTTTTGGTCTTATGTTCCAATAGGCGTATGGCACATGTGAGGGCTTCCTAACACCACTTAAGCTGACCCTTGAAATTTAATCAATCTATTTTAGAAAACAAGCAAGTTTTTTTCCCCCAATTTGGGTGGTTTTTAATTTGAGTCCAAGGTGTTTTCATGTTGGCCAAATATTAGCAATAATTGCATTTGGAGAGATATACATTTGATAACACTGTAGATGCTTAAAAACTTACCCTGAGTGTATTTGATTTGTGATTATGGTGAAATTTTAGAAATTTAGTTGATTACCTTTATTCAGAGATGAGAAACAGTGGGACCATGAGTGCTTATCTTGCAGTGAGCACTGTGCCATATTATACAAGCATTATCTCATTTAATCCTCATAACACACTTAAAAGAAGGAAGTTTATCAGTTAAAAATCACACATACCGATGTTCCTCGATGTACCTGCCACCAGCGTTCATGTCCCCAGGGTGAGCCACAGCTGTGCGCCCCCATCCGCCACCCACTCTGCTCTCCCGGAGACTCTCCAAGACCAGCAGGAGATAAAAATCACCAGTTGAGGGGGACCTTGAAGATGGCGGAAGAGTAAGACGCGGAGATCGCCTTCCTCCCCACGGATACACCAGAAATACATCCACACGTGGAACAACTCCTACAGAACTACTGAAGGCTGGCAGAAGACCTCAGACCTCCCAAAAGGCAAGAAACTCCCCACGTAACTGGGTAGGGCAAAAGAAAAACCAGAGACAAAAGAATAAGGACGGCACCTGCACCAGTGGGAGGGAGCTGTGAAGGAGGAAAAGTTTCCACACACTAGGAAGCCCCTCCGCGGGCGGAGACTGCGGGAGGCAGAGGGGGGAGTTTCGGGACCGCGGAGTAGTGCACAGCGACGGGTGCGGAGGGCAAAGCGGGGAGATTCCTGCACAGACGATCGGTGCCGACCGGCACTCACCAGCCCGAGTGGCTTGTCTGCTCACCCGCGGGGGCGGGCGGGGCCGCGAGCTGAGGCTCGGGTTTTGGTTTTGGACGGAGCTCAGGGAGAGGACTGGGGTTGGCGGCTTGAACATAGCCTGAAGGGGTTAGTGCACCACGACTGACTAGCCGGGAGGGAGTTCGGGGAAAAGCCTGCACCGCCGAAGAGGCAAGAGACTTTTTCTTCCCTCTTTTGTTTCCTGGTGCGCGAGGAGAGGGGTTTAAGAGCGCTGCTTAAAGGAACTCCAGAGACGGGCGCGAGCCGCGGCTAAAAGCGCGAACCCCAGAGACGGGCGCGAGCCGCGGCTGAGGGCGCGAGCCCCCGAGACGGGCGCGAGCCGCGGCTGAAAGCGCAAACCCCAGAGACGGGCGCGAACCGCGGCTAAAACCGCGGACCCCAGAGACGGGCGGGAGACGCTAAGGCTGCTGCTGCCGCCACCAAGGGGCCTGTGTGCGAGCACAGGTCACTCTCCACACCCCTCTTCCGCGGAGCCTGTGCAGCCCGCCACTGCCAGGTTCCCGGGATCCAGGGACAACTTCCCCGGGAGTACGCTGGTGCAACATCACGCCGGCCTCTGCCGCAACGTCACGCTGCCTCTGCAGCCGCAGGCCCGCCCCGCACGTAGTGCCCCTCCTACCCCCATCCCCCAACCCCCGGCCTGAGTGAGCCGGAGGCCCCGAATCAGCGGCTCCTTTAACCCCGTCCTGTCTGAGCGAAAAAACAGACGCCCTCCAGCGACCTACACGCAGAGGCAGGGCCAAATCCAAAGCTGAGCTCCTGTGAGCTGTGAGAACAAAGAAGAGAAAGGGAAATCTCTCCCAGCAGCCACAGAAGCAGCGGATTAAAGCTCCACAATCAACTTGATATACCCTGCATCTGTGGAATACCTGAATAGACAAGGAATGATCCCAAATTGAAGAGGTGGAATTTAGGAGCGAGATCTATGATTTTTTCCCTTTTCCTCTTTTTGTGAATGTGTACGTGTATGCTTCTGTGTGAGATCCTGTCTGTATACTCTTGCTTCCACCATTTGTCCTAGGGCTCTATCTGTCCATGACTTTTTTTTAAAAATTCTTTTTCTTAATAATTAAGTTTAATTGTAATAACGTTATTATACTTTACCTTCGTTCTTTCTTTCTTTCCTTCCTTCCTTCCCTCCTTTAGACAACGAATCACCCCAAATTGAGGAGGTGGTCTCAGGGAGCAGGATTTATGATTTTTCCCCCTTTACCTCTTTTTGTGAAGGTGTATGTGTATGCTTCTGTGTAAGATTTTCTCTGTATAGCTTTGCTCCCAACATTTGTCCTAAGGTTCTATCCGTCCCTTTTTTTTTTTTTCTAAATATTTTTTAATTCAATAACTATATTATACTTTATTTTATTTTTACTGTATCATCTTTCTTTCTGTCTTTTTTCCTTCTTTCCCTCCTTCCTTCCTTCCTCCCTCCCTCCCTCCCTCCTTTCCTTCTTTGCTTCTTTCTTCCTTCCTTCCTTTCCTCCTTTCCTTCTTTCTTTACTCATACTTCTACTAATTCTCCCTACTTTTTCTCCCTTTTATTCTGAGCTGTGTGGATGAAAGGCTCTTGGTGCTCCAGCCAGGAGTCAAGGCTCTGCCTCTGAGGTAGGAGAGCCAACTTCAGGACACTGGTCAACAAGAGACCTCCCAGCTCCACATAATATTAAACGGTGGAAATATCCCAGAGACCTCCATCTTAACACCAGCACCCAGCTTCACTCAACGACCAGCAAGCCACAGTGCTGGACAACCTATGCCAAACAACTAGCAAAACAGGAACACAACCCCACCCATTAGCAGAGAGGCTGCCTAAAATCATAATAAGGCCACAGACACCCCAAAACACACCACCAGACGTGAACCTGCCCACTAGAGAGACAAGATCCAGCCTCATCCAGCACAACACAGGCACTAGTCCCCTCCACCAGGAAGCCTACACAACCCACTGAAACAACCTTAGCCACTGGAGACAGACATCAAAAACAACGGGAACTACGAACCTGCAGCCTGCAAAAAGGAGACCCCAAACACAGTAAGATAAGCAAAATGAGAAGACAGAAAAACACACAGCAGATGAAGGAGCAAGATAAAAACCCACCAGACCTAACAAATGAAGAGGAAATAGGAAATCTACCTGAAAAAGAATTCAGAATAATGATAGTAAGGATGATCCGAAATCTTGGAAGTAGAATGGACAAAATGCAAGAAACAGTTAACAAGGACCTACAAGAACTAAAGATGAAACAAGCAACGATGAACAATGCAATAAATGAAATTAAAATCACTCTAGATAGGATCAATAGCAGAATAACTGAGGCAGAAGAACGGATAAGTGACCTGGAAGATAAAGTAGTGGAAATAACTACTGCAGAGCAGAATAAAGAAAAAAGAATGAAAAGAACTGAGGACAGTCTCAGAGACCTCTGGGACAACATGAAACGCACCAACATTCGAATTATAGGGGTTCCAGAAGAAGAAGAAAGAAAGAAAGGGACTGAGAAAATATTTGAAGAGATTATAGTTGAAAACTTCCCTAATATGGGAAAGGAAATAGTTAATCAAGTCCAGGAAGCACAGAGGGTCCCATACAGGATAAATACAAGGAGAAACACGCCAAGACACATATTAATCAAACTGTCAAAAATTAAATACAAAGAAAGCATATTAAAAGCAGCAAGGGAAAAACAACAAATAACACACAAGGGAATCCCCATAAGGTTAACAGCTGATCTCTCAGCAGAAACCCTACAAGCCAGAAGGGAGTGGCAGGACATACTGAAAGTGATGAAGGAGAATAGCCTGCAACCAAGACTACTCTACCCAGCAAGGATCTCATTCACATTTGATGGAGAAATTAAAACCTTTACAGACAAGCAAAAGCTGAGAGAGTTCAGCACCACCCAACCAGCTTTACAACAAATGCTAAAGGAACTTCTCTAGACACGAAACACAAGAGAAGGAAATGACCTATAGTAGCGAACCCAAAACAATATATAAAATGGAAATAGGAACATACATATCGATAATTACCTTAAATGTAAATGGACTAAATGCTCCCACCAAAAGACACAGATTGGCTGAATGGATACAAAAACAAGACCCTTATATATGCTGTCTACAAGAGACCCACTTCAGAACTAGAGACACATACAGACTGAAAGTAAGGGGATGGAAAAAGATATTCCATGCAAATGGAAACCAAAAGAAAGCTGGAGTAGCAATTCTCATATCAGACAAAATAGACTTTAAAATAAGGACTATTAAAAGGGACAAAGAAGGACACTACATAATGATCAAGGGATCGATCCAAGAAGAAGATATAACAATTGTAAATATTTATGCACCCAACATAGGAGCACCTCAATACATAAGGCAAATACTAACAACCATAAAAGGGGAGATCAACAGTAACACATTCATAGTAGGGGACTTTAACACCCCACTTTCACCCATGGACAGATCATCCAAAATGAAAATAAATAAGGAAACACAAGCTTTAAATGATACATTAAACAAGATGGACTTAATTGATATTTATAGGACACTCCATCCAAAAACAACAGAATACACATTTTTCTCAAGTGCTCATGGAACATTCTCCAGGATAGATCATATCTTGGGTCACAAATCAAGCCTTGGTAAATTTAAGAAAACTGAAATTGTATCAAGTATCTTTTCCGACCACAACGCCATGAGACTAGATATCAATTACAGGAAAAGATCTGTAAAAAATACAAACACATGGAGGCTAAACAATACACTACTTAATAATGAAGTGATCACTGAAGAAATCAAAGGGGAAATCAAAAAATACCTAGAAACAAATGACAATGGAGACACAACGACCCAAAACCTATGGGATGCAGCAAAAGCAGTTCTAAGGGGGAAGTTTATAGCAATACAAGCCCACCTTAAGAAGCAGGAAACATCTCGAATAAACAACCTAACCTTGCACCTCAAGCAATTAGAGAAAGAAGAACAAAAAAAACCCAAAGCTAGCAGAAGGAAAGAAATCATAAAAATCAGATCAGAAATAAATGAAAAAGAAATGAAGGAAACAATAGCAAAGATCAATAAAACTAAAAGCTGGTTCTTTGAGAAGATAAACAAAATAGATAAACCACTAGCCAGACTCATCAAGAAAAAAAGGGAGAAGACTCAAATCAATAGAATTAGAAATGAAAAAGGAGAAGTAACAACTGACACTGCAGAAATAAAAAAAATCATGAGAGATTACTACAAGCAACTCTATGCCAATAAAATGGACAATCTGGAAGAAATGGACAAATTCTTAGAAATGCACAACCTGCCAAGACTGAATCAGGAAGAAATAGAAAATATGAACAGACCAATCACAAGCACTGAAATTGAAACTGTGATTAAAAACCTTCCAACAAACAAAAGCCCAGGACCAGATGGCTTCACAGGTGAATTCTATCAAACCTTTAGAGAAGAGCTAACACCTATCCTTCTCAAACTCTTCCAAAATATAGCAGAGGGAGGAACACTCCCAAATTCCTTCTACGAAGCCACCATCACCTTGATACCAAAACCAGACAAGGATGTCACAAAGAAAGAAAACTACAGGCCAATATCACTGATGAACATAGATGCAAAAATCCTCAACAAAATACTAGCAAACAGAATCCAACAGCACATTAAAAGGATCATACACCATGATCAAGTGGGGTTTATTCCAGGAATGCAAGGATTCTTCAATATACGCAAATCTATCAATGTGATAAACCATATTAACAAATTGAAGGAGAAAAACCATATGATCATCTCAATAGATGCAGAGAAAGCTTTCGACAAAATTCAACACCCATTTATGATAAAAACCCTCCAGAAAGTAGGCATAGAGGGAACTTTCCTAAACATAATAAAAGCCATATATGACAAGCCCACAGCAAACATCATCCTCAATGGTGAAAAACTGAAAGCATTTCCACTAAGATCAGGAACAAGACAAGGTTGCCCACTCTCACCACTCTTATTCAACATAGTTTTGGAAGTTTTAGCCACAGCAATCAGAGAAGAAAAGGAAATAAAAGGAATCCAAATCGGAAAAGAAGAAGTAAAGCTGTCACTGTTTGCAGATGACATGATACTATACATAGAGAATCCTAAAGATGCTACCAGAAAACTACTAGAGCTAATCAATGAATTTGGTAAAGTAGCAGGATACAAAATTAATGCACAGAAATCTCTGGCATTCCTATATACTAATGATGAAAAATCTGAAAGTGAAATCAAGAAAACACTCCCATTTACCATTGCAACAAAAAGAATAAAATATCTAGGAATAAACCTACCTAAGGATACGAAAGACCTGTATGCAGAAAATTATAAGACACTGATGAAAGAAATTAAAGATGATACAAATAGTTGGAGAGATATACCATGTTCTTGGATGGGAAGAATCAACATTGTGAAAATGACTCTACTACCCAAAGCAATCTACAGATTCAATGCAATCCCTATCAAACTACCACTGGCATTTTTCACAGAACTAGAACAAAAAATTTCGCAATTTGTATGGAAACACAAAAGACCCCGAATAGCCAAAGCAATCTTGAGAACGAAAAAAGGAGCTGGAGGAATAAGGCTCCCTGACTTCAGACTATATTACAAAGCAACAGTAATCAAGACAGTATGGTACTGGCACAAAAACAGAAAGATAGATCAGTGGAACAGGATAGAAAGCCCAGAGATAAACCCACGCACATATGGACACCTTATCTTTGATAAAGGAGGCAGGAATGTACAGTGGAGAAAGGACAGCCTCTTCAATAAATGGTGCTGGGAAAACTGGACAGGTACATGTAAAAGTATGAGATTAGATCACTCCCTAACACCATACACAAAAATAAGCTCAAAATGGATTAAAGACCTAAATGTAAGGCCAGAAACTATCAAACTCTTAGAAGAAAACATAGGAAGAACACTCTATGACATAAATCACAGCAAGATCCTTTCTGACCCACCTCCTAGAGTAATGGAAATAAAAACAAAAATAAACAAATGGGACCTAATGAAACTTCAAAGCTCTTGCACAGCAAAGGAAACCATAACCAAGACCAAAAGACAACCCTCAGAATGGGAGAAAACATTTGCAAATGAAGCAACTGACAAAGGATTAATCTCCAAAATTTACAAGCAGCTCATGCAGCTCAATAACAAAAAAACAAACAACCCCATCCAAAAATGGGCAGAAGACCTAAATAGACATTTCTCCAAAGAAGATATACAGAATGCCAACAAACACATGAAAGAAAGCTCAACATCATTAATCATTAGAGAAATGCAAATCAAAACTACAATGAGATATCATCTCACACCAGTCAGAATGGCCATCATCAAAAAATCTAGAAACAATAAATGCTGGAGAGGGTGTGGAGAAAAGGGGACACTCTTGCACTGCTGGTGGGAATGTGAATTGGTTCAGCCACTGTGGAGAACAGTATGGAGGTTCCTTAAAAATCTACAAATAGAATTACCATATGACCCAGCAATCCCACTACTTGGCATATACCCTGAGAAAACCAAAATTCAAAAAGAGTCATGTACCAAAATGTTCATTGCAGCTCTATTTACAATAGCCAGGACATGGAAACAACCTAAGCGCCCATCATCGGATGAATGGATAAAGAAGATGTGGCACATATACACAATGGAATATTACTCAGCCTTAAAAAGAAATGAAATTGAGCTATTTGTAATGAGATGGATAGACCTAGAGTCTGTCATACAGAGTGAAGTAAGTCAGAAAGAAAAAGACAAATACCGTATGCTAACACATATATATGGAATTTAAGGGAAAAAAATGTCATGAAGAACCTAGGGGTAAGATAGGAATAAAGACGCAGACCTACTGGAGAACGGACTTGAGGGTATGGGGAGGGGGAGGGGTGAGTTTTGACAGGGCGAGAGAGAGTCATGGACATATACACACTAACAAACGTAGTAAGGTAGATAGCTGGGGGGAAGCAGCCGCAAGGCACAGGGATATTAGCTCCGTGCTTTGTGACAGCCTGGAAGGGTGGGATGGGGAGAGTGGGAGGGAGGGAGACGCAAGAGGGAAGACATATGGTAACATATGTATATGTATAGCTGATTCACTTTGTTATAAAGCAGAGTGAATCACACCATTGTAAAGCAATTATATAACACACCATTGTAAAGCAATTATACCCCAATAAAGATGTTTAATAAAAAAAAAAAAAAGGAAAGGAAAAAAAAAAAAAAAAAGTAAGTGCTTACAAACTAAATATTTCTAAATATGAAAGAAACTACCCAGAATGAATTTCAGGAAAAAAAAAAAAAAAAAAAAAAAAATCACACATACCTGGCTAGTCCGAGTATAGTGGTGTTTACAGTCAGTTACAGATTTCTTTGTTCCTTCTCTACTCCCACTGCTTCACTTGAGTAGCCTAAAGAAAGCACACACACACACACACACACACACACACACACAGAGAGAGCTTTATTTTTTCCCCGTGGAAAATATGTCTGGAAGTGAACCATTCAAGGCTGTAGGAGAGCTCCAAATCCTCCTCGTCCTTCAGGTTTTTCAGGACTCGTCTCCCTGGGTCCCAGGACTCGCCAAAGCAGGGCCTCCCTTACGTTGCCAGAGCAACCTCTGCTACCCTTGGGACCATGTGGTTCCCACCTGAATACTTGCCTTTATCCCCCATTAGATTGTAAGTGCTTTGGGGGCAGGAACCCTTTTCATGATACTTTATTGTCTGATACATAGTAGTGTTCCATAAATATTTGTTGAAAGACAAAACACAGTTTCAGACATCTCTCCTGAAATTTCTATGCAGTATGTATTTAAATGAGATTTTATGAATTGGGATCATCGTATACATACATTAGGTACATACACATTGGAAAATGCTTTTCAGAGCCAAATAGCCTTTCACCTACGAGCTTTTAAATGACATTCTGTTACAGAAGTGTATTATAATTTGTTTGGTCACGTCTTTACTGGTCGGCATTTAAGTGGTACCCAATTCTTTCATCGCTGTTGTCAAAAGAACAGTGTGTCGAGCTTTCGTGCACCTTTATCTTCATTCACCTCTTTGACTACCTCACTAGAATGAATCCTAGGAGTGAAATTGCTTAGTCAAAATTCTTTCATCTTTGCCTAACTGCTTTCTGGAAAAGTTGTAGCCATGTACCCTCCCACCAATATCAGTGCCTGTTTCCCTTACACTGGGCACAACTGATCTTTAAGGTTTTTGCAAATCCAATAGAGGAAAATAACCCACTTTAATTTGAAGGCATAGTTCTCTTCATATTATGGAAACCAAGTAATATCAGTCTCTTCAATCAAGAAACATATGAAATCGCAAATGTGAGCCTCCCTTCCTGCCATCAGCTTGTTTCTTTTCCTTTTTTTCGGCCGTGCCACTTGGCTCATGGGACTTTAGTTCCCCGACCAGGGATTGAACCCTGGCGCATGTCAGTGAGAGCGGGAGTCCCCACCATTGGACCGCCAGGGAATTCCCTCAGCTTTAATTGAAGAGAAACTGAAGCAATTATCTTGGACCTAACACCTTTCTCTCCAGGAACTCTGTGATGAATCACTTCTCTTTGCTGATAAGAGAAGGAAAGTATGTAGGGTATTTATGACCCATGGAGCTACCGAATCAGTTAAAACACACATATCAAATTAAAACTTAATAGTAAGTGGCAGATTTCCTGGGTTTCTTTTCTTGCCACTCAATTACTTTAGCAAGCAGACTTGCTGGAGATTGTGTTATTAGTCTCTAAAACGTAAGCCTTCATGATGGTTAAAATTGTAAAACATGTTTAGACTGCTATGAGAAGTCATAAAACTTGACTGGTAGAAGAGATTGAGTGTTGATTGAATATTTAATTTACTGTTAAGCATTTTAGTTGTAACTGAACTTAAGATGAACTTACTGGGATTTTAAAAAATTATTTGCCCAACAAACTAAATTCTTTTATTCTCTAACACTAAAAATGGCCAGAATCACTTTTGGTTTTTAAGTCGGCTACTGCAATTGGCCTGGCTATTCTTCAGGAAAAAAATGGATATAATTTATACTCAATAAGATTCACCATTTTAGAGTGTATAATTCAGTGATTTTTAGTATAGTCACAAGGTTGTACAACCATCACCACCATCTAATTCTTACTGAATGACCTCATTCTCATATTTTGATTAAGTTAGTAGTTTATCATCTCGAAACATGATAAGTCATAGCCAATTTTTAATGTGTACTGAAGTCCTTTTTATAATCAAATTAAGCTGATTTTTCTCATAACTACTTTATTTTAAAAGTTACCAGATAAAGAACACCCCTCCAAAGGGTATTTGGACAACTTCTGGAAAGGGAGCAGTAGGAGTTTCCAGAACAGTGTATCTTTGTGAATTTCAGCCTCTCAGATGGGCTGAGAGACCAATCATTTTTACTTTTTCCACCCTGTGAAAATAACAGCTTTTTGTACTTTTCATGGTCTCCCTTGGTAGAGAGGATTTCATGAACTCATTTCTGAGCGTTATTGCTTGCTCTCCCATCTGGGAATATTTGTGTCTCTGTGACAGTGTTTTAAGAAAACAAATAATAGCTACTTTACAGTATAGTTGCTTTTATGTGTATCTTTTGTTGTCCCCAGCTAGATTAAAAACTTCTTAGGGAAGGGAACACTGTCAGACCCTCCTACAAGGTCTCCACAGGAGCCCACACAACAAGATACAGGGCTGGCACTTGGCAAACTTTGATGACCTTGACGTGCTTCTCTACAGCAGCTCTGCAGCTGTTTCTGTGCTCTGGGGAAAGGGGATCTTTGAGTTCTGATTCTGCTGCTTCTTAGTGGTCTGACATTGGAAAAGTTACTTAAGAATCTCAGAACCTCATTTTCTGAACTATTTATTTTGAATAATATTACACATCTTCAAAAGCAGAGGATGGTCAAATAAACCGCAGTGTACCTGAAACAGGAGGGAAGGAGGCAGGGCACAACCTTTGAAAGAATGACATAGCCCGAGGACATGACATAAACTGATTAGAACCAAATGGGTCCAAGATGGCAGACAAGTCGACTGCACTAGACCTTGAGCCTCAGTACACACTCACATCAGCAAGCTAAATGACGCACCCACGGAAGCCATGACAGTTCCGAGACCCACCGTAAGGATCAAAAAGTGGGCGGTGGCCCAGCTCCTGGAAATCCCCGCCCCTTTCTAAAATAGCTGGAATACTCCTCCCACTCATTAGCCTAGGAAATTACCCACCCCTATAAAAACTGACAACCGCATACCCTGGTGCCTTTCTCACCTTTTGAGATGGTCCACACTCTGTGGAGTGTGTTTCTCTCTAAATAAATCCACTTCTTACCTATCACTTGGTCTCACTGAATTCTTTCTGCGATGAGACATCAAGAACCTGAGCTTCATTAAGTCCTGAAACCAGGTGTGTGATCTCAGTTGGAAGACTGTGGGTTTTGGCCGGGTTTGAGTCCCAGCTGCATGGGTTCAAGTCCCAGTCTGAGGTGCACGGTTTCATACCCACTATCCCCTTCAGTAATTTTCACCATATGGCCATTCTTTTCTCATCTATACACCCATCTCCTTCTTTTGCACTCTATTGCCAACCCACCACTGAATTATTTTAAAACAAAACCCAGACGTCAAATTTCATCTGTAAATATTTCAGCATGTATCTCTAAAATGTAAGAATTTTTTCCTACTGTGACCATAATATCATTGTCACACCTAATGATGTCATCAGTAATTCCTTAATATCATCAAACTTTCAAACTTGCTTGCATTTCCCTGATGTTCTATCATCTCTTTTTCATCTCATTTGCTTTCTTCTTGTTGTTTTACAATTGGTTTGTTTGAATGAGGCTTCAGACAAATTAACTCATTTATTTGGTTGGTGTGTCTCCTTTCTGTTAGTCTACAGGTTCTCCTTTCCTCTTTTTTTCTTGCCATTTATTTATTGAAGAAGTTGGGTCATTAACCTGTAGAACTTCTAGCATTCTGGATTTTTCGTATTGCGTCCACATGGTATAGTTTGACATGTTTCTTCATCCCCTGTGTAAACTGTTAGAGCTAGGGGCTTGTTCAGATTCATGTTCAATTTCTCTTGATGAGACTATGGCACTGGTGATGTTGTGTATTTCCTTCCTTGTGCATCTCATCGGGAACAACATCACATCCGATCATCTCTTTCCATGGCATGAGGAGCCATTGTTGGGTTCAGGGGTTATAAGTCTTATCCATCTGAGTAAAGTTCTCTCTCAGCCTTTCACCTAGTAGTTTATCAGCCGTTGATGGTCATTGCCTGGATCCATTATTTCTTTAGGAGTTGTAAAATCACAATTTAATTCTATCCTTCTTTAGAATGTTTTCACTGAAATTAAAAAATACTTTTCTTTCACCAACTGTTTGGTTACCCTGAAATACAGACAATCTGTACAAGAAAGGCAAGATATTTACTAGTTTTCAGAATAATGAGTTGGTTTCTTAGTATTCTCCAAAGGTGATCAGTGAGATTATCATTTTAGTAATCCTAAAATTTTGGTATCTTTGATGGGCTTCAGTTCTTTGCAACCATTCTTCTTTGTGTGTGTATGTGTGTGTGTGTGTGTGTGTGTGTGTGTGTGTATGATAGGTAATGAACTCATTGATATTTGCAATTCAAAATTAGGATATAAAGTCTTTATATAACTTCTTTGATTTTTGTATCTTCTTACACTGAAAATCTTGGTTTCTAATAATAGTAACATAATTGCTTTATTCTATAGTATGTACTAGTATCAAAATAATGATATCAACATTATTACTAACAGTATAATTACTGAGAACAGATTAGGGTATCTGTTTATCCCACTAGGGATGTAGAGTTAAATTACTGTGTTAAAGCCATTTGAAAAAATTTTTTCACTAATTTCAGCTTTCCTTGTTTTATTTTTCTTTTGATTTTTAGGGTTAAGATTTTTTTTTTTAGGATTAAATACCCAAAAAGGGGTGGGGGGGGGGAGATAAAAAGAAGTGCTCCATGGGTTTCTGTCAGGATTAAATGAAAATAAGGTGAGAAAGCACGCTATAACATATGATTACACTGTAAACCGTAGGATCTATGAAGATGTAAAGCATTGGCTATTGTGATGAGTTTTCTGTAGCAAAGCCTACCTTCATTCCCAGTCAGAAGACCCTATTGGTTAAACTGTCAAGAGCTCACCTGGCCCCCCTCTCCAGGTTGATTACTAGCCACCAGGGCCCAATTCTCTCATTTGGCCATTCAATCTCTCCATGATTTAACTTGTCCATGTTTCAGGTTTTTCCTTGTAAAATAGTGATAAATTATAATACCTACTTCACTGATTTTCTATGAAGATTAAAGGAGAATATACACTAGATTTTATTTCTTTCCTTCTTCCTACCCCTGTTTCCGGCATTTTCCCTCCCCTGTTTCCTGCAGGGAAGCCGTGTGGGGAATTTGAACCATTTACAAGATGGCAGCCAAGTGGACAGAGCCGGTCACCATCATTAGCCTTCGGGAGTTGAACCTGGGGACCCCAGAGCCACAGCCAAAAGGTAAGGGGATCATAGAAATCTCTGGACCTGAAGTTACCGTTTAATTCCCCCTCTTCCCTGTATTTACTATTTTTGTAATAACAAATTGGTTTTCCAACATCCTCTGGGGTGAGTGATAATCTGCATACATTCCCTTCCCACAGAGGCTGTTGCTTTCACTTTGCCTTTCCTTGTTAGAGTCAAAGACATTCACTGTGGAGGACGCCGTGGAGACCATTGGATTCAGACGTTTCCACATTGCCCTCTTTCTGATCATGGGCGGCATGGGGGTGAGTGCTTGGAGATCCTCTGAGTCTCCCAAGCTAATTCATCGTCGGACATGTAGAGTCTTCCACTTCCCTCCAGCTCGGGGTTGTCTGCTCAGGGACAGATGTGAGAGGGAGTGGGAACCCTGCCGGGTAGATAATCCCCAAATACTTTTCTTCCACCTTCGGCAGTTGTTTGGTTATGAGCAAATGAATATCTGTGTTCTATCTTCTGGGAATTCAATACCCTTTTTTTTTTTTTTTTTTGCTAGCTATAGAACTTTTATTTCTCCTGTAGTTTCTGTTGGGTCTGACATTTAATCTTTTTTTTTTTTTTTTAAAGGACGTGTAGTTGATTTACAATGTTGTATAAGTTTCAGGTATAAACAAAGTGATTCGGTTTTATATATATTATGTATACGTGTGTGTGTGTGTGTGTGTGTGTGTGTATATATATATATGAATATATACTTTTTCAGATTCTTTTCCGTTATAGGTTATTACAAGATATTGAATGTAGTTCCCTGTGCTAACAGTGGGTCCTTGTTGTTTATCTATTTTTTTTTTAATTAAAAGAAAATTTTTTTTGTTTTTTAGTTTATTTATTTTATGCTGCATTGGGTCTTCATTGCTGTGCGCGGGCTTTCTCTAGTTGCAGTGAGTGGGGGCTACTCTTCGTTGTGGTATGCGGGCTTCTTATTGCAGTGACTTCTCTTGTTGTGGAGCACAGGCTGTAGGTGCACGGGCTCAGTAGTTGTGGCTCGCGGGCTCTAGAGCGCAGGCTCAGTAGTTGTGGTGCACAGGCTTAGTTGCTCCATGGCATGTGGGATCTTCCTGGACCAGGGCTCAAACCCGTGTCCCCTGCATTGGCAGGTGGATTCTTAACCACTGCACCACCAGGGAAGCCCTGTTTATCTATTTTATATATAGTATTGTGTATCTGTTAATCCCAAACTCCTAATTTATCCCTCCACGCTCCTACCCAGGGTAGCACTAATTTTAGCACTAATTTTGCTCTATAGTCATTCTTTCCTGATGGTGAACTCATATTGTTTTGTACTCGTTGCTTTTTTGCTAGCTTTCATGAATCTTGCCTCTCCATCCCAGCTTCTTGAAATCAGGGACTATTTCAAAGATCCATTTTGCAAGGGATATGCCCTAAGATCTTGATGATGATGAGTATAAAACAGCAATGCTGGGTTGACGTGGATGCTGGTGGCTAGCTAGGGTCACCTGCCAGCTACGTGGCTCCCACACAACACCTTCATAGTGTTAAATGCAAAAACATAGATCAGCAACGTCACAAGGGAATACGTGTCATAAATCTTGAGGGATACTCTCAAATTGTTCAAACCATGAATATTACATCCACGAAAGCCAAAGTTCTTCTGTACTTCTTTATCCAACTAGTAGTGCTGAATCGGTACATAATAGGTCCTCCCTATGTGGGGTAAGGGAAGGAGGAGTTTAGGACTAGAAGGATGATGGACAGACAGATGTGGGAAGAAGTGATGACAAGCTAGCACTTTGACATGGTGTTTTCCCTCCTTCTTTAAGGTTGCTGAGGCCATGGAGATCAATAATAGCGGTTGTGTCTCCTGTCATCTGCTGTGAATGGCAGCTGGAGAATTGGCAGGGGGCGTTAGTGACCACAGTAAGTGACTGCTTCCTGTGCTGAGAATAAACCAGCTGAGGACCCAGGGCTTCTGCTTCCTTTCCGATCCCACTGGGCTGAGAGCCACAGGATCCGTCTCCACGTGGTGTGGTGGCTTCCCAAACTCATGCGTTTGCAGGCCCAAACTAGCATTTGAGGCCTTTCTCCTGTTTGTCTTTTCCTCTAGGGAGCATAACCTTGAACTGCTCGTTTTCCAGACCCTAGCAAGAGCCCGGAAGAGACAGATGCAAATCAGGGAAAGTGAGCCTTAGCCATGGGTTAGTTATGGTTCAAGTCAGATCACTAAGAGCCTACTCAGGCCATAGTGACCTAACCAATCACCAACTTACTCTCAGTGAATTGTGTGTGTTATGCATTAAATTTTTCTCAGAGACTATCATGAATAGCTTTATGAATTGGACACTAAGTTTTGCTACGAAATGGATTTAAGGATGTTACTCTTCATTCTTTCAAGAGGTATTTATTAAGCACCAAGTAATTGCCAGCAGACTGTGTGTGTGTGTGTGTGTGTGTCTGTGTGTGTGTGTGTGCGTGTGTGTGTGTGTCTGTGTGTGTGTCTGTGTGCGTGTGTCTACGTGTGTGTGCATGTGTGTCTACGTGTGTGTGTGTCTGCGTGTGTGTGTGTGCGCGCGTGTGCATATGTGTGTCTGTGTGTGTGTCTGTGTGTGTGTGTGCGCGTGCATTCATTTACTTGAGTACTGAAGCTGGTTTTCATGAAGGTGAGACTTAATAGAGAAAAATCCCATGAGCCAGATGCCAACTCCTCACTGAAGGAGGGGAACATATGGGAGGTAGGTAGTTGGTGATGGGTGGAGGATGACAGTCAGATGGCAGAGGCCTTGAAGGAGGGTAAGGCTGCAAGAGACTAAGACCTCCCTCGCCCCCAACCCCTGGGGGGCTACAGAAGGCTGTGGGGTAAGGGGGGCCCCTACCCTCTCACTGCCTTAACCAAATTTTACCTGGGAATTCTCACCTGTATTGGGTACTAGGAAAAATTCCCCCTCACCTGAGGAACTGATCTCTGTTCTCCTCCCAGATAATGTATATTATACGCCCAGTTGTGTTTATTTCTGTGTCCTGGAGGCCAGGAAATTTGGAGCCCAATTTTATGCCTAATCGTGGCAGCAAATCTGCCATTATTCTTTTTTTTTTTTTTTTTTTTTGCGGTACGCGGGCCTCTCACTGCCGCGGCCTCTCCCCCTGCGGAGCACAGGCTCCAGACACGCAGGCCCAGCGGCTATGGCTCACGGGCCCAGCCGCTCCGCGGCACGCGGGATCCTCCCGGACTGGGGCACGAATCTGCGTCCCCTGCATCGGCTGGTGGACTCTCAACCACTGCGCCACCAGGGAAGCCCTGCCTTTATTCTTTTAGCTCTGTTTCTTTCTTTAAAATTGCACTTGTTCCATTTTTAAGTTTTCCTAATATTTTTAGAAGAGAGAGAGGGTATAAATAAAAATAACTAAAGACCTTATTAGGGCTTGTACCAATAGTTAAGTGATTCATTGCGTTTTGTTTTCTTTTACGTATAAAATATGTACAGTTTAGAGCTTCCCTGGTGGTGCCGTGGTTGAGAGTCCGCCTGCCGATGCAGGGGACACAGGTTCGTGCCCTGGTCTGGGAGGATCCCACATGCCGCAGAGCGGCTGGGCCCGTGAGCCATGGCTGCTGAGCCTGCGCGTCCAGAGCCTGTGCTCCACAATGGGAGAGGCCACGGCAGTGAGAGGCCCGTGTACCGCAAAGAAAAAAAAAAAAAAGTATAGTTTTGAAAGCATGCCTTATCCATCCTTGTAGCTTTAGGGTTACTGCTGTAACGTTTTGTGTAGTTATCAGCGTACCACAGCTTGTTTGTAGGTCTGCATGTCTTCATTCCTGAGAATGTTGGTGGTCGAGGTGTGGTGTTTGCATCTGTAGCTGTCATGAAACTATATTTTATGGTACCATTTCTATATTTACAGCTCACATTTCGTTGGTTGCTTTTATGTTGTTCCTACTGGTGCCTAAAGAGGCTCCTCGATGTCAGCAGTAACCTGGCTTCCCTTGTTAGGTGGGTCACAGCTCACAAGTCTTTTCTCTAGGTAATTCAACTCACCTAAGATGTGACTGCTCCCTGCTCCAAGTTCCTTGCCTCCTCCTGTCATTTAGTCTCTGTCATCCTGGCTATGAGTCCCATCTGTCCCCTGGGCTCACTGACCACAACCTTACTAACAGGAGGGGCTCAGACTGGTTTAGCAAAGAGGCAGCATTTTCACCATCTCCCAGGCTTCCCATCCCCCAACTTCAGCTCCACTTTCTGGACGGTCTGGCCATGAAGACTTAAGGCCTTAAGGATTGTGAGTGAATTATGTCCCTCACATCTTTTGTGAATAAGAGAGTTAGTGCTGGAGAAACAAAACTGTAGAAAGGAGCAGGCCCTCCAAGGTAGGGGAGGGGGAAGGGAGAGGGGAGGGAGAGAGAGAGAGAGAGATATTAATTCCCGTCTCTATGTGGTCCCCAGGATTAGAGTTCACAAGCTTTGGGGTTCACATAGGCTTGGAGTTAAGGTTTATTCTCTAGACAGGCTTAATAGTAAAGAACTCAGCCTTAGGAAAGTCACTTTTTTACACTGAATGGAAAGAAAGCAAGGAGTAAAAATCTGCCACTTACGTGGAGGAGCAGAGTAAAATTTGAATTTAATTTTAGTTGACTCTTTACTTTTTTTTTTGTTGTTGCTGTTAAAGATTTTTTTTTTTTGATGTGGACCATTTTTAAAGTCTTTATTGAATTTGTTACAATATTGCTTCTGTTTCATGTTTTGGTTTTTTTGGCCACGAGGCACATGGGATCTTAGCTTCCCGACCAGGGATCAAACACGCACCCCCTGCATTAGAAGGCAAAGTCTTAACCACTGGACCGCCAGGGAAGTCCCTGTTTCCTTTACTTTTATTAATCAGCTAATTCACTTTAATACAGTGTTATTAACACAGCATCTCAATAAAGTTTTTTTGTTTTTTTTTTTTTCCGGTACGCGGGCCTCTCACTGTCGTGGCCTCTCCCGTTGTGGAGCACAGGCTCCGGACGCGCAGGCTCAGAGGCCATGGCTCACGGGCCCAACCGCTCCGCGGTATGTGGGATCTTCGCGGACCGGGGCTCGAACCCATGTCCCCTGCATCGGCAGGCGGACTCTCAACCACTGCGCCACCAGGGAAGCCCTCAATAAAGTATTTTAAGTCCTAAGAACTAATTTCCTCCCTGCCACAGGCAGTTTGTCTATCGTTTCCTATTATTCAAGTTGATTAAAAAAAAAAAAAGTTCACCTTTCCCTTCTTGGAGGGAGTTTGATAATTGCAGGTTCCACAATAGAAACCGCTTATATCAGGAGACCCAAAGTTTGGAGATTCACCAACTGATATGACTTCTCAAAAAAATGGTGTGGCTGACATAAGGTTAAGATTAAAAATATATATATTTGATAAGGAAGGCCATCAGAAGAAGAGGAAAACGGAGCAGAACATGTGACCCCAAAATATGCCCCTTTGGCATGTGAATTATTTTGAGCTGAAGGCAATCAAGACCCAGCCGACTCAAGAAAAACTTTTACATTTCCCTTAACTACCTAAAAGAATTTAGATGGGGGGCCTGGCTCAGAGAGAGAGAGTTATTGCCAGAGATGACTTTCATCTGAATGACCTATCTGTGTGGCAGGGCAAACATCTAATTACCAAACATCTGCTCTTCTTATTGTCCTGTGAATTACCACCCCCCCCCCCACTTTGAAGCCCCAGGTCCCCTCCCATTCCTCAGCTCAAGGTGGCACATAAGCCTCTACTGTCCAACTTGCCCTTGGGTCTTATATTTTTATGGGACTCCTGTACATACAAACTTAAACTTGCTTTTCTCCTGTCTGTCATAAATCAATTTAATTATTAGACCAGCCAAAGAATGTAGAAGGGTAGGAGGAAAATTTTAACCTCCAACCAAGAGAAAGAGGCAGAAAATCTTGCCATCAACTACCGTCATCTTTCAAAAAATAAAAAAATAAAAATAAATAGTAAGGGCATGTTAATACCAACAGTCAGAAAGAAAATTCTTCCAGAATAAAAAGCACCCTTCATAATGAATAAATTTGGATTTATGCAAAATGTGTCCCATTGTCCTTATTTTTATCATTTTGCTGAGGACTGACTAGATTTCATTACGGTGTGGCATCTATCCCAGGCTGGGCATTGAAAATATTGGCTTTTCCTTCTTCAACTCTATCCTAGAGAGAACAGTGCACAGAGGAAACGTACGGCTTTTGTTGTTCGAGTATAAATATGATTTATTTTTTTATAGTTCCCTGTAGAAGAAATGCTTTTGAGTCTTCCTTATGAAGAGTCGGGGGAAAAAGAAAAAGCAGGCAGCAGAAAGAGCTTTTTCACTGAAAAAGTGTTAGAAATGCCAGCTGACACCTTTCCTTTGATTACCCTGGAAGCAATCAGTCAGGGATCTTACTAGAAAGGAGAGTTAAGTAAAGCTTGGAACTGCTGGAGGCAGAAAAATAAGTCACCTAAAGGCTTACACGTAAGAGTACAGCCCAGACTGAGTTACATCGCTGGTATCACACCCAAGTTCTTGAATTTTATCAAGGAAAAGCTATTGTGAGAACAAGTAAGGAAAAAGAGTAGGTTTATATTAGTGATGGAGAATGTGATGACTGGTTTTGGTGTTCGTTGAAAGTTAGGTTTCCCTGTAATAACCTGAAGGAAGACTGCTTCTAGACGTCTCAACTTGAATAAGACAGAGCATGCACGAATAGACTTTTGGAGTCTTCTTATTAAAATGGAAATTCACAATTGTACATCTGAGTAGAATGAGGCCACTGCTGTCATCTTGGATCAGAGGCAAAGCAGTTACCTGCTTCTAGGACTCCTGTTTCTACCTGGTGTCAGTGACTTCAGGTGTGGGAATCGTCAACCTCGGAAGCCCTGAACATGTTATAGAGGAGTCAGGGGAGAGCTTTGTGAAAGCCTGTTCTTCAACTTCCAATCCTCCCACGTTTCCCGTCTTCTTTTAGTTCAGGTGGGTGAATGCTTAAGGTAGTAATTAGCATATTATGAAAACGCTGCTTAGAGGATAATTTCTTTTCACCCCACCTCCAGATGGTGTTTTTTGGCTACATGGTATTCAGCATCCTCTTTGGCCTCTTGGCTGACAGATATGGCCGCTGGAAGGTATGGCTCTGAAGGATGATTTAGAATTTTCTTTTGTGTGTTCTTTTGTGGTGACATCACCACTGCTTTTCTTTTGTGGACATTTCTCTGTCAATACCCAAGTTAGAAAGTACGGAAACATCCTTCTCTGACACCACATGCCTGAATTCCAGGCTTGTCTTCCTGCTTTCTCATCCTTCCCCGAGATACCTGTCCCCATACCTTGTCCCCATAGTCCAGGTGTACAGCTGATGGATGAGCCTGGTTAGAACATAGCAGGTAGAATGTGAGAATTGCATGTATAAACATAAGCAGTTTCACATTAGTTAACTTGGGTGTAGCTTTGAAACTCACCCACTTGCTTGATGTCACACATGTACTGAGATTCCACATCAAGACATAAAACTATATCTTCTGATGATAAACCCAGGTCTCTCTTCTCTTCTTGTCTGACTTCTGGTGGTAAAGACCTCTCTAGACGTAAATACAAAGGGAGAAGTCCCCCACAAAACAGTAATAGGCTTGGATGTATGTTTTGAAGTGCACAAAATATCATAGATTCTTACAAATTAATATGAAACCACAAGTATCTCAAAAAAATGTGGAGAGCACAAAAAAGGCATTTTACAAAAAGAGACATACAAATGGTCAAGAAACCTTGAAAAAACTTTCAATCACAGGAGTTATTAGAAGCACAATTACATAGCAAGATATCATTTTTTCCCTGTTATCAAAGCCATATCAAACACCAAATCCATAAGGAATTTTTACTTTTCTTAAAGAAATCTGCAAGTGTCTAGACACCCTCACATACAATTGATGTAATTTTTCTGACCATCAATTTGGTAGCATAAGCCAGGAACATTGAGAATATCCATTCTCCTTATCTGATAATTTGTCTTCCAGAAATCTAGACTGTTTAGGTCATCAGAGAACCACAAAGATTTATGCACAGACATTGTCACAGCTGATTTTAATAGAAAATGTGAAACCACTTCAACATTCGACCAGAAGGGAAAGGTTTATGTGTTATATTACATGGATTATAGTATGTCTTTTCACTGGAATATTTTGCAGCTATTAAGATTATGTTTTCCCTTATAATCAGTGAAAATAGGATAAAACTGTGTTAATAGTATTTTCTCTGGGTTGGAGAATCAAAAGTGATTTAAATATTTTTATATCTTTTTCTTTTTTCCATATTTTCTACTATAAACTTGTTCTTACGATTAGAGAAAAAGCAAATCCTTACATTTTCTCCTTATACTCATTCCAGCACAGTGCTTTGTTGTGCTCCCAACATCCCTGTAAGCAGGGAGGACAAGTTTCTGCATTCTGATTTACAAGTTCGGGTTCCTGCCACCTGTGAGGGCGGAGGCTGTGGGGAGTTTTGAAGAATGGTCTAAACTCGGGATGTCTGGGCTTTCAGACAATAAAATGATATGAATTGTATTGTCTGATGATTGTGAGTGATCAGTAAGCTCGCTAAAAATTAGCTCCACAGAGAAGCAAACATCTGGAGGAAACTAAAAGTCACCTTCAGAAGTTAGGTTTGCTTCCTGACCTTCCATGGGGGCAGGTCCCATTAATGTCTCCTTTTGTTGCTTCAGATTTTGCTCATCTCGTTCCTGTGGGGAGCCTACTTCTCCTTGCTGACCTCATTCTCTCCCTCGTACATCTGGTTTGTCTTCCTGCGGACGATGGTGGGCTGTGGCGTGTCTGGCCATGCCCAAGGGTAAAGACATCACCTAGAGGACCCCAGAGGGAGATATGTGAACACCCAGAGACACATCCACTTAGTCTGTTAACCACATTCACTGTGGTTAATAGACTAAGAACATCAGTAAGTTTCAAATCTATACACTTCGCTTGTGCTAATCATTTTTGAGTCCCCCCCCCCCACCCAGTGATGGGTGCTTATTCCACTAGGAGCTCTTTGCCCGTCAAAATGATGTTTGATGGTGAGGCTAGCAGGGTGCTAGACTGAGCATGTGTTAATTTCTTTGTTCCTAAGGCATTTTTTAGATAAATAGTATTTTGTTAGACTAAATGCTAACAAAAAGTGCCGTATGAGGTAGGTAACAAAAATGTCAACCCGGACACAATCCATTAACTTACTGAGAATTTCTGGAAGACTTTAGTTTGACCATCAGCACCTGTAACATTCAGGAATAACTTTTAACGTGCCACGGCCCTGTAACTGAAGACGGTGTCAAAGTGAATTTGCAGAGCAGGTGAGACAGATTCCAACAGCTGTGCTGCTGCCTGTCTTTTTTCTGCCCTGGGTTAGGTGTGTAATACCTCATCATTCAGGGATGTGAGAGTTGTAATGCTAAATGTTCAGCAACTTGGGAGCCTCCCTTAAATTAACAAGGCTCCTCAAGCTATTTTCTCCTGGGTGCCTTAGAGCAAGTTGCCCTTAGACTATATTAGGAGATGTCAAAGCACCTAATTATTACCCTAATGTGTTAGGGAAAGAATCTTTCTTCTCTGGGGGCATAAGTTAAGCATCACTCCGTGCTCTGGAGCCCTAAAGGCGGAGAAGTTAAGTAGAATTTGAAAACATCCCTGAGGAAGCAGCTCAATAAATATGTTAAAACTCCAAACCCTGGTTAATAACTGCAACAGATAAGAACAATTAGAAAACAGATGAGACATAAGTCCATTTGTTCTCCTATTCAAAAAATTAATATGTACTTAATTAGAAACCTGTGCTTTGACTGTCATCATTAGTTGGAGGAACAATTTGCTTTCTCTTGGGCGTATTTTAATTTCCCACATATGTTTTAGAAAAGGGAATCAGGCTTGGCAAAATATTTTGACAGTGTTTCTCTTGGTGAAAGAAATGAGGCTAATATCTCTTACATGGCTGAAGGTTTAAAATAACTTTGGGAATAAAAATGTAAACAGAAGAGCACTTAGAAGTTTATTTTATATTGTTCTCTTACATGGGTTAATAATTGTATTTTGGTGTATGATCGTACAGGGAAAAATCTCTCTTCTGTATTTCTTTACACACTCAATAATTCTGCCAATACTTCACTTCTGGCACCAAACATGTGGATTTCTTTACACGCCAACAAATTCTCCAACACCCGCTGGGTGTCCTATAATTCCATTCAATTCTGAGCCTCGCTGGAGTTTGCGTAGACCCCGCAGGTTTAGGGCTCGGTCCCCACAAGACTGTCCTCCACTTCAGACACCAATCACCAGTAGTAGTCCCCAGGTTTACCCACAACTTGTCTGACTTGCTACAAATTGGAAGTTCCCACAAACTCCTCAGGTTCAATAATTTGCTAGAGTGTCTCAGAGAATCCAGGAAAAGTTTACTAATTGCAGATCTATTACAAAGGATATTTTAAAGGAAACATAAATAACCATCTGAGGAGAAATACACAGGGCAAGGTCTGGAAAGATCCAAGAACAGGAGCATCTGTCCCCGTGGAGTTCGCAGTGCACCGCTCCCAGCGCATAGCTATGTTCACCAACCTGGAAGCTCTCCGAGCCCGAGCCCTGTATGTTGGGAATTTTTATGGAGGCTTCATCACATAGGCATGATTGATTATTAACTCATTTTCCAGCCCCTCTCTTCTCTCCAGAGGAGTGGAGGTTAGGGCTGAAAGTTCCAAGATTCTAATCATGGCTTGTTTTTTCTAGACCAGCCCGCATCCAGGACTCCTCGAGAGTCTCTGCATTAGAACAAATGATGCTCCTATCACCCAGGAAATCCCAAGGTTTCCAGATTAGCAGGAACCAGGGACAGAGACCAACACACCTATTTCTTATCATTTTACAATGATGAATATTTATGTTTTTGAATTCTTTATCCCTGTGACAAGAAAAATTATGATTTTTTTTAAAAAGTTATTTGGTTTTATAAAAGCATTATTGTGTTTTCCCCCCTTCCTGTTTAGGCTAATCATAAAGACTGAATGTTTGCCTACAAAATATCGAGGCTGTATGCTCCTCTTGCCTCAGGTAAGGTAAAATGGGAATTCTTCTGGTCAGTCTTCTGATCCTGTAGGATATGGTTACCTGGTGTTTCTTCTGGTTGGTTGATTGTTCTTTGATTAGCATACTCCTATTACTTGGTACCAACCAAAGAGCATTAGGGATGCTTGACACCAGAAGTCCAATTCCAAGGTTTTCTGAGCCACGATGTATATCATCCAGCAGCAGCATTTAGAACACAGTAACCCCTTCCTCAGGAAACATTCTGCTGGCTGGTTTCACTAGAATGACAGAAGCTCAGGAATGCATCTGGGATGAACATTCTCTCCCCACTGGGTCTTCAGTGGAGGGATACAGCTACCACCCCTTTTAGAGTCTCCCTTGTGGATACTCGGGTCTGCAATTCCATAACTGGCTCATGCCTGTGGAACTTCTGTAATTGTCTCCTCCCAGCTGAGCCATTATCCAGGAGAGAAGGTGGGGATGTGCCCCCACCCTCCTCAGACCCCTGCTGGCTACTGACTAGAGGTTTTGCATCCAGAAGCAATCTAGGTGCCCTAGTACCCATCTTTGATGTCATCGTTATCCAAAAGCCCTGACTTTCAGAGCCCAGGAAAGTGATGACGCTTCCCACTGAAGCATCATATGTTGGGCAATAAATAAGGCAGTAGGAGAACATTTTAAATTTTATGTTTATTTTTCTGAAACTAAATTTAGGCAACAAAAAAAAATTAGAAAAACCCTAATAAATACTGAACGCTAACTCTTTATATTCTTCCCAGCTTTCTTCTTCTGATCTTTGTTAGATGAAGACCCATACTTTCAACAATTAGGGTTCGATTTTACACTTAATGGTATTTAATGGGCATAATCCTGTTCAAGCTCATCTGTGAACATTGTCTCTTCCACCTGCTACTCATTCTTTGTCCTGTTTCCTGTTATGTCTTCTCCTTGCTGGTCTTATTTTCCAGGTCTCCTGGGGTCATCTACTGATAATTGAGGAGTCCAGTGGTTTTAGCTATCTATGTACCTATTACCTCCCCCCAAATTATCTACAGCCAAGAGCATCTCCTTGAACTTCAGACCCAGGTGGCCAGGTTACCTGATAGCCACTTGAATATCCTGCAGGCTCCTCAAATACAACATTCATAGACCTGATCTCTTCATCTTCGTCTGGAGCCTCTTCTGTCCATGTCTCCACTGTCATTTCATAGCAAACTCTGTCCCCTCAGCTTCTGAGCCACACATTCAAGAGCTGTCCTGGACCCTCCCTTTATGTCATCATCATTCAATCAATCACCAAGCCCACTGACTCACCCCCTATTAGTGGACCTATAACTGCAGTGTCCATCAGCAAATCCTGTTGCCTTTACCTCCAAAATGTGTGCGAAATCCATCAGATAAAATTTTTTTTGGCCATTTCTCTACTAAAATCCTTTTCAATGCCACATCACCTCTTACCTGATCTACTGCAATGGCTTATTACTGGCCTTCTTACACGTTGCCTCTTCAGAAAGATCATCCCTGATCATTAAAAGTCACTCTCCATCACATTACTTTCTTTCTTTCATAGCCTTATCACTTTTCTGAAATATTCTTTTTTTTTTAATAGAATTCTTTGGTGATGAAATAGTCACCCCTTAATTAGCCCCCCCAAAGGGGTCTTTTTTTTTAACATCTTTATTGGAGTATAATTGCTTTACAATGGTGTGTTAGTTTCTGCTTTATAACAAAATGAATCAGTTATATATATACATATATCCCCATATCTCCTCCCTCTTGCGTCTCCCTTCCTCCCACCCTCCCTATCGCACCCCTCTAGGTGGTCACAAAGCACCGAGCTGATCTCCCTGTGCTATGTGGCTGCTTCCCACTAGCTATCTATTTTACGTTTGGTAGTGTATATATGTCCATGCCACTCTCTCACTTTGTCACAGCTTACCCTTCCCCCTCCCCATATCCTCAAGTCCATTCTCTAGTAAGTCTGTGTCTTTATTCCCATCTCGCCCTAGGTTCTTCATGACTTTTTTTTGTTGTTCCTTAGGTTCCATATATATGTGTTAGCATACAGTATTGTTTTTCCCTTTCTGACTTACTTCACTCTGTATGACAGACTCTAGGTCCATCCACCTCACTACAAATAACTCAATTTTGTTTCTTTTTATGGCTAAGTAATATTCCATTGTATATATGTGCCACATCTTCTTATCCATTCATCTGTTGATAGACACTTAGGTTGCTTCCATGTCCTGGCTATTGTAAATAGAGCTGCAATGAACATTTTGGTACATGACTCTTTTTGAATTATGGTATTCTCAGGGTATATGCCCAGTAGTGGGATTGCTGGGTCATATGGTAGTTCTGTTTTAGTTTTTTAAGGAACCTCCATACTGTTTCTCCATAGTGGCTGTATCAATTTACATTCCACCAACAGTGCAAGAGGGTTCCCTTTTCTCCGCACCCTTTCCGGTATTTATTGTTTGTAGATTTTTTGATGATGGCCATTCTGACCGGTGTGAGATGATATCTCATTGTAGTTTTGATTTGCATTTCTCTAATGATTAATGATGTTGAGCATCCTTTCATGTGTTTGTTGGCAATCTGTATATCTTCTTTGGAGAAATGTCTGTTTAGGTCTTCTGCCCATTTTTGGATTGGGTTGTTTGTTATTTTGATATTGAGCTTCATGAGCTGCTTGTATATTTTGGAGATTTATCCTTTGTCAGTTGCTTCATTTGCAAATATTTTCTCCCATTCTGAGGGTTGTCTTTTGGTCTTGTTTCTGGTTTCCTTTGCTGTGCAAAAGCTTTGAAGTTTCATTAGGTCCCATTTGTTTATTTTTGTTTTTATTTCCATTTCTCTAGGAGGTGGGTCAAAAAGAATCTGCTGTGATTTATGTCATAGAGTGTTCTGCCTATGTTTTCCTCTAAGAGTTTGATAGTGTCTGGCCTTACATTTAGGTCTTTAATCCATTTTGCGTTTATTTTTGTGTATGGTGTTAGGGAGTGTTCTAATTTAATACTTTTTTTTGTGTGTGTGTGTGGTATGCAGGCCTCTCACTATTGTGGCCTCTCCCGTTGCGGAGCACAGGCTCTGGACGTGCAGGATCAGCAGCTATGGCTCACGGGCCCAGCCGCTCCGCGGCATGCGGGATCTTCGCGGACCGGGGCACGAACCCGTGTCCCCTGCACCGGCAGGCGGACTCTCAACCACTGCGCCACCAGGGAAGCCCTAATTTCATACCTTTACATGTAGCTGTCCAGTTTTCCCAGCACCATTTTTTGAAGAGGCTGTCTTTTCTCCACTGTATATTCTTGCCTCCTTTATCAAAGAGAAGGTCAAAGGGTCTTTTTTAATATTCTCTTCTCTCCATCTCTGTGAGGTGGAATGGAGTTATCATCTACTTCTCATCTTCTGATGGGAAAATAATGCTCAGAATAACACTCAGAATTGTTCTAGTTCCAAATTCATGGGGCCTGGTCATAGGTGGCTCTCATGTTATTTGTTGGTATAAAATGATCTCAAGATAAATTTTTCAGTACAAAAAAGCAGTGTTGAGAAATATTTTTACTATGTTACCATTTGTGAACAAAGAACAAATATCCTTATTAGCTTGTATATGTATGTATATGCTTTGGAAGGATATAAGAAACTGGTGATATTGGTTTCTTCGGAGAAGAGGAACTGGACAGCAGGGAACTAGGAGCAGAGGCGGGTCTGTTCACAGTGCTCTCCTTTGTACCTTGAGTTACGAACCAGGGAATGTATTATTTATTCAAGAGAAGAAAGTCAATGTCTTGGGTCCCAGATTTGTAAAACTTTGGTGACATTGCTGACCCTGTCTTGCTGAGTCTTCCACTTATAGACAAGCAAACAGAGTCATGGAGAAGTGAAGTAACTTCCCCAGTTCATCCCGGTCCTGGAGGTGGTGCTGCTCCTTAACTAAAGCCTCTCTCCCATCTCACCTTCTTTCATTCTTTCTTTCTTTTCTTTTTCTTTTTGGGGGCGCAGCTTATGGGATCTTAGTTCCCCAACCAGGGATTGAACCTGCACCCTTGGCAGTGAGCGCACAGAGTCCTAACCACTGGACCGCCAGGGAAGTCCTCCCATCTCACCCACTTACAGTTACAATGCAGAAGAGGGTGGCTCCTGGCGGGGGCTGTGCAGCATCAACAGGAGGACATTGACCTTCCCTCTCCCCCAGGTTTTCGGGCTAGCCGGCTCCCTGCTCATCATCGGCCTGGCTTCCGTGGTCATCCCCACCATCGGGTGGCGCTGGCTCATCTGCATCACCTCCATCCCTGGCATCCTCCTCCTCATGGCCTTCATGGTAACCAAGCTCATGGGCTCCCTCTTGGCCTCCCCCTCCAGCTGGCCCAGTGGCCTCGTTGCCCCACAGATATCTTTCTCATGTTCACCTCTCTCCTTATTTAAGTATGTGTCTCAGTTGGCTCACTGTGGAAAGGGTGTTTTGGCAGAGTTAATGCACAAGCCCAGTCACGAAGGTGTGAATGCAGAATGTGTTTGGGGGAGAGCAGGCAGGCTGGAATGGCTGGAGTGTGGGGCGCTGGTGGGAGGCCGGCTGGGAAGACAGGCCTGTGTGCAGATTACAAAGGGCCTTGAGGACCAGGGGCACTGGGGGTTTGGAAGGGGTTATGTACTGGGAAGCTGGTACATGGCGGTGTGGAGGCTGTAGGAGGGAAGACAGAAAAGGTCAGAAAAGCAGTTAGAAGTGATCAGATTAATCCCAGTGGGTGATGAGGATGACCTGAGCTGCCCCCTGGCTGGGGAATGGTGACGAGGATGCGCTGGGGAAGAACCCACTGGCCTTCATTGCGTGGAGGTGCCAATGTCCCAGCATCAGTGGAGGGCTGTGCTGTTTTCTGAGTGTGGTGTTCAAAATATGCCGTAATCAGTGGGTTGTAGGCCTCTACAGTCAGGATGGTTCCTCCACTCGTGGGTGCTGGAGGCCCTGCCATGGTCACCCTTTAGGTTCTTGCACTGTGGGAGGTCCTGGGATTCCTGGGGGAGTGGCCGGGTGATGGAGGAGTGGAGAGGCGCCAGGGACCCCGGGCAGCGGCTGTTTACCACATTGGATGGAAGAATTTCATTGTGTTAAGTAGGTTGGGTCAAACTGGGGCGAAGCTCTGTATCAGTCCACTGTCGTCCGAGATGGGACAGCGATAAGGAGAAGGCAACTGTTTGTTCCGCTAGGGTTGCAAGAGTACACCTGCTATATTTTTGCTGTAAAGCTTGCTACATCCTTTACCATCTCAGGGAAACTGGGACAGTGTAGTGTATGGAACCGTGATAGTGGTACCTCTGGGGTCCACAGCAGTTGCAACTCTGGTGTTCTTTGTCATCTGTGCCCAGTTTATTCCTGAATCTGCTCGGTTCAGTGTCTCTACCGGGAACACTCAGGCTGCCCTGGTTACACTGGAGCGCATCGCCAAGATGAACCGCTCAGTCGTGCTGGAGGGGAAGCTCGTGGAGCCTATCCTGGTGAGTTCTTCTCCCCCAACCAGGGGTCGCCAGAAATCCCCTTAGTGGTGGAAGGCTAGAGGGAAGGGCAACCGATCCCTCCAGTGCGGAAAAGAGCAGAGGGAACTGATACTAAATCCAGCTCCACCATGAGCCAGGTAGCGCTGTTACCTACTACCACTTTTTAAAAAAAAATTTATCGAAGTACAGTTGACTTACAATGTTGTGTTTCATCTGTGCTGTACAGCAAAGTGACTCTGTTATACATATATATATATTCTTTTCCATAATTCTTTTCCATTATGGTTTATCACAGGATATTGAATATAGTTCCGTGTGCTATACTGTAGGACCTTGTTGTTTATCCATCCTGTATATAACAGTTTGCATCTGCTAATCCCACACTCCCACTCCTTCCCTCCCCCTGCCCCGCCCCCCATGCTTGGCAACCACAAGTCTGTTCTCTATATTTGTGAATTTGTTTTTCTTCATAGATAAGTTCATTTGTGTCATATTTTAGATTCCACATATAAGTGATATCATATGATATATGTCTTTCTCTGTCTGACTTACTTCACTTAGTATGATAAGCTCTAGGCCTATCCATGTTGCTGCAAATGGCATTATTTCATTCTTTTTAACGGCTGAGTAGTAATCCATTGTATATATATACCACATCTTCTTTATCCATTCATCTGTTGATGGACATTTAGGTTGTTTCCATGTCTTAGCAATTGTGAATAGTGCTGCAATGAACACTGGGGTGCAGGTATCTTTTTGAATTATAGTTTTGTCTGGGTATATGCCCAGGAGTGGGATTGTTGGATTATATGGCAACTCTATTTTTAGTTTTTTGAGGAACCTCCATACTATTCTCCTTAGTGGCTGCATCAATTTACATTCCCATCAACAGTGTAGGAGGGTTCCCTTTTCTCCACACCCTCTCCAGCATTTATTATTTGTAGACTTTTTAATGATGGCCATTCTGACTGCCTACCATCACTTTTCTCATCAATGAAATGGAAATAATAACACCTTGCAGAGCTAGTCTCATGATTTAGCCCCACTGTTTATAGGGGAGAGATTGTTTTATAATTTTATGTTCCTTGTATTGGCCTTGTCTTATTGATATCAAACGTATAAACCTTATTAAATGATTTTTTAAAATAAAATTTGGCATTTAAATTCTGTTGGTTCCAGGACTGTCAAGGTCAATCTGCAATCATTTCTCTCACCAGCCCAGACCACCCACTTCACCCATCTGCAGGCAGGTCAGTCACAGGCTCCTGGAAGAGCTTTCCAGCTCTGTCCTGCGATCTCCAAGACAGTTTATGTGAGATAGGAATTAACCTCTTGGAATGTTTGGTAAAACTTATCTGTAAAGTTGTTTATCCCTAATATTTATTTTAAGGTGCGTGGTAACAGAATAATTGGGGGTATCACAAAGAGGAGTTCTAAAACTATCATTCAGTTTGTGTAAATGTTAATGCCTACTTAGTTTAATACTCTTGATTGAGTCAATTTTGGTAATATATATTTTAGAAAATTGCCCAGTTCATCTGGGTTTTCCAATTTATTGGTATAAAATTATTCCCAGTGTTCCCTTTTGTTTCAAATATCTACTGTGTATGTCTTCTTTTTCACTTTTAGTATTGTTTATTTGTGCCTTCTTTTTTCTGTGGTCCTCTTACTAGAGGTTTGTCTGTTTTATTAAACTTCAAAGAATGAGGGCTTTTTTGTTTCTGTTGTTTTTCTCTTTATGGTTGTTTTGGTGGTCTCATTAATTTCTACACCCTTCTTTTGTTTACTTCTTTGGCTTTTTATGTTCTTCTAGCTTCTTGAGTTCAGTATTTAGCTCATTTATTTTCAGTCTTTTTGATTTTTAATAAACCATTTAGTTGCATTCAGCAAGTTTTGTTACAGAGTAATTTTATTTCTATTTTGTAACTGCTATGAGTTTCTCTTTAGCCAATGACTTATTTGTTAATGATTTTTTTATTCTTTGTTTCTAATTTAATTGCATTTTGACCAGAGCATGTTATCAATTATTTGGAATTTGTTGAGACTTCTTTTGTTCTCTACATAGTGACTTTTTATTAATAGTCCATGTGTGCTTAAGAAGAACATGTGTTCTCATTGAGCATATATATTGTTATATTCAATATAATTATGCCATGTAAATATCTGAATACCTGTTCTAGATTTTGCCAGGTTCAGCTAACAGTTTTTCAATAAGACGATGGTTTTGTTAGTTTCTCCTTATAAGCCTGACAGTTTACTCCATATAGTTTGAGGCTATCTTGCTGCATCCTAGCATAAGATTGACTTATTCAGTGTGTGGATTGATCTGACTACCTGAAATATTTCTTTGTAATGCTTTGGGCCTTAAATTTTATTTTCTTTCATACTAATATGTCAGAACTGGTTTGGGTTAATGTTTTCCTGGTGTACCTTTTTCTAGCTCTTCATTTTAGCTTGTTTATGTTGCTTTGCTTTAAACATATTTCTTAGAAGTAAATAGCTGATCTTGTTTTTCATTCAATCTGAGAGTCTGTATCTTTTAATAATGAGTTTGATCCATTTGTATCTATTGTGATTACTGGCATACTTGCACTTACCTCTGTCGTTCATTTTCTATTGCTTCTTAACTGTGTCTTTCCTTTTCTGCTTTCTTCTCCTTTCTCCTTCTATTAGATTGATTCAGTTTGCTCCACTCGCCAACCCCTACCCCATACTTCCTTCTACTGCTTGGAATTTACGCATTCTGTTTCTTTTATTACAGCCCTTAAATAGTGAAAATGTGCGCCTACAACAGCTAATGTCATTTGGTATCTTTATCTGCCTTCGGAACAATACAAGAACCTTAAACATGTTCATTCTGATTTGCCCATCTCATCTTCCAAATCAATTTTTGCCTGGTATTTTAATTTCATATTGTTCATAAGTTGTCCTGAATTAGACATTATTTTAAAGTCAGTATCTATTTAGATTTATTAATGTTTTATTACTTTCTTATTAGTGTCAAACTTAATTTTTACAACCACGTTCTTGTATCCCTCTCCTTTTTGTTGGGTTAATTTGGTTTCACATTTAATATGTTAAATGTTGGATCTATGTCGGTTTAATTGGATATAAGAAGCATGATAGGGCTTCCCTGGTGGCGTAGTGCTTGAGAGTCCGCCTGCTGATGCAGGGGACACGGGTTCGTGCCCCGGTCCGGGAAGATCCCACATGCCACGGAGCAGCTGGGCCCGTGAGCCATGGCCACTGAGCCTGTGTGTCCAGAGCCTGTGCTCCGCAACGGGAGAGGGCCCACAACAGTGAGAGGCCTGCGTACCGCAAAAAAAAAAAAAAAAAAAAAAAAAAAGAAGCATGATACAGATCTAGCTTTGTCACATCCAAATAGCTAACCAGTTGCACTTATGTATTTTTACTGAATAATCCACCCTCTATATATTTGAATCTATTGTTGAATATATGTTCTAATTGATAGGTTTGTAGATTCAAATATATATGAGATTTATTATATAATAAATAGAGCATTTTATATTTTTGGGAAAAGGATACAGGTTAATTGTTGGTCTAATATAGCACTCTTAATTATAGTATAATACAATTTTCATATTTAGTAAGGTACTTACCCCTTGTAAAAGTTCTTTTTCAGAATCTTCCAAGCTATTTTCTCAGTCTTATTTTTCTAGAACAACTTGAAGTGAAGTGGGCGTGAAGATCTCTTTGAGATCCTATTTTCATTTCCTCTGGATATTTACCCAGAGGTGGGATTGCTGGATCGCACAGCAGTTCTATGTTTAATCTTCTGAGGAATAGCCATACTGTTTTCCATAGTGGCTGTACACTTTATGGCAGAGCCTCTTCTTGACCCAGCTCTTGCTCCATGCCTGAGCCGGGTCCAGAGCGGCAACAGCTCTTCCCACCCACCTCCCCAAATCTGACTCTGTCAGGGATTATGTGGCAACAGCAGGACAGGTGATATCCAAATGTACAGTTCTTAAGTGTCCTACACACAAGTGAGAGGTAGGCTTTTCTGGGTGTTTCTGACTGGTTTCCCAGGACATCACTGATGACAAAAAACACTGTAATCCCACTGCCACCTGGCCTGCTGCTGGACGTGTTAAGTGTGAGATAGAGTGTGCTCAATAATAATGTGAAAATGAGGATTAAATGTCCCAAACTTCCCCACACTCACAATTGTAGTTTGGTAAGGTATTCTCACTTTGCTTTGTGGAGTGTTTCCCCTAATTATTACACATGCCTCAAAACCTAATTGGGAAATAAGAAACTCAAACTTTTGGGAAGCTCCCTGGCGGTCCAGTGGTTAGGATTCCTGTGCTTCCACTGCAGGGGGCACGGGTTCAATCCCTGACTGGGGAACTAAGATCCCATGTGCTCTATGGTGTGGCCAAAAAAAAAGAAACTCAAGCTTTCTTCCAAAGAATTAAGGATGATTCTGTTATTCTAATTTATTTTCTGGAGTTTGGATATAAGCCCTTGTGGTTCAGAGGTCAGGACCCTACTAGTAGGCAGTATCAGATAACCCCCACCTTCCTACCAAGATACTGACAGTTACATCTTATCTTGCAAAGCATGGTGGGAAGACTAATTAGTTGCTAGGCAACAATGATTAAATGAAGGAAGTGATTATGCTTTGAAGAGACTGGCACATAATCTTTTTTTTTTTTTTTTTTTTTTTTATGCGTTACGCGGGCCTCTCACTGTTGTGGCCTCTCCCGTTGCGGAGGACAGGCTCCGGACGCGCAGGCTCAGCAGCCATGGCTCACGGGCCCAGCCGCTCCGCGGCATGTGGGATCTTCCCAGACTGGGGCACGAACCCGCGTCCCCTGCATCGGCAGGCGGACTCCCAACCACTGCGCCACCAGGGAAGCCCGTGGCACATAATCTTTAAGTGGCTATGAAATTTTGATTGTCAATATATAAAAAATAAACTTTGTTGCAGAGAGAGAAAAAAATCTTAGCAGAGACAATTAACTCAAAACCATGGACAGTTGAATGATCATGAGCGTCCAATTCAACCATTTTTGATGCGTATTTTTTACTTTGAACCAGTAGTTGTTCCAGGACTGAAGAGCACCGAGGTTACTTCTCTCCTCTTTCCTTTTTTTCCTCCTCCTTTTCCGTCCCTCTCCACCCTCCTATCCCCCATCCCTCATCCCCCACCTTCCCTCTGCCACTGTGTATTAGTTCACCTGGGCTGCCATAACAAAATAGCACACACTGGGTGGCTTAAACAACAGAGATTAATTTTCTCACAATTCTGGAGGCTAGAAATCCAAGGTCAAGGTGTTACAGAGCTGATTTCTTCTGAGGTCCCTTCCCTTGCCTTTTAGATGTCCATCTTCTCCCTGTGTCTTCACATCATCTTCCCTCTGTGTGTGTCTGTGTTTTAATCTCCTCTTTCATAAGAACATCAGTCATAATTGGATTACAGTCCACCCTAATGACCTCATTTTAGCTCAGTTACCTCTCTCTTTTGTTTTTTTTTTTTTTTGGCTGCACCATGCAGCTTGCAGGATCTTAATCTCCCTGACCAGGGATCCAACCCAGGCTCCGGCAGTGAAAGCGCCACGTCCTAACCACTGGGCCACCAGGGAATTCCCCAGTGACCTCTTTAAAGACCCCATCTCCAAATACAGCCCCACTCTGAGGGTTAGGACTTCAACATATGAATTTGGAGCAACACAATTCTCATAAGAACCGCCCTCCCTCCTCCAGCCTCTCTATATGCTCAGCCGTCCCTCGACATTCTTCCTCCCTCCTCCCTCTCACTGTACATCCTGCCCCTTTCTCCTCCTCCCTTCTTCCTCCCACTTTACTTCTCTTGACTTCACCTTGCTGCCTCCATCCATCATGCCCATTAGATGATCTTGTTCTTCTCCATGGTGGTCTATAGAGCAAGGCCCTGTGGATACAGAGCTATAAACAAGAGACTCTGCCTTCAGGGCTTTTAAATCTGGTTAGAGAGATGAGACGCACGTAGGAAAGAATCAGTCACAAAACAGAGCCCCGATGCTTAGAGCCAGGTGAGTGGACCAGGGAGCAGAGTGCGTAGGATCCGAGCAGAGAGGTGACCATAAGCTGGTGGGAGCCACCCCCAGAGAGAAGGGGGGCAGTCACTGCGCACTGAAAGGAGAGGCAGCCTCAGGGGAGGAAGAAGGCCACTGATGGCAGGAGGAACAGTGTGAGGCCAAAGGTGGGAATGCACAGTGAGTTTGGTCCATTGGTGGCCGTCAGAGTGCCATGCAGAGGAGGCTGGGCAAGATGCTGTGGGCAGTGGAGCCTCTGCAGCTTCACTCCCAAGACGCTGAGATGAAAGGCTTTGGGGGCTGTCTGAGGACGGGTCACACCATGCAGGAGGTGAATAAGTCCACCCATTGGATTGCAGCCAAAGGTTCAGAACCAAATGACTTATTAGGATAAAAGGTATATATTTTATAATGACATGACTCTCCAATGACACTTGGGGCGGTAAGGGGACTGCAGTCACATCTAAACCCAGGGGACATGGCAGAGAGGCAGATGGGCAGGACTCAGGACTGGTGCATGGGAAACTGGGAGTCCAGACTGGCTCTGCCTCCAAACGGCTGTGTGATCTTGGCAGGTCACTTACCCACTCTGGGCCATATATTCTGTGTTGAAAATGGGAGGATAGGGCTAGATCAGAGGTTTTTTCCAAAGATGAGTAACCAGAGCCCCGATACGGAAAGCAGATGAAAGTGGAGTGTCAGTTGCTCAAGTCCACCCACAATGAAATCCAGGAACTGAGCCTGAAAGTTGGGGGCAGGGGGCGGGCGGTGGTGTATGGGGCAAAAGACCTCTAAGTTCTCTGAGAGCTCTTTCGGTGACAATAAAATCCAGGACTCCCCAGACCACACTTCTGGACTCCCTAGAGGGGGCCTGTAATCCCAGGTCAATTTGTGAGAAAAGAATAGTTGGTTTTCAACTGAGCACCTCCTCCAGCCCCCAAGCATTCCTAGCTTTACGTAAAAATCCATTACTGCCCAATCATCTATAACCCATCCTTACTTATTTTGATCCAAACATACTTAATAGGCACTGACTATGGACAAGAACTTTTACAAATTACCCTGATGACACACAGAGAAATTGGGCACTGTATCCTCTATTCAAATTCAGGCTGCTTGTTTTTTGCACAAGCCTCACACTCTTTTTTATTTATTTATTTATTTTTTTTGCGGTACGCAGGCCTCACTGTTGCGGCCTCTCCCGTTGCGGAGCACAGGCTCCGGACGCGCAGGCTCAGTGGCCATGGCTCATGGGCCCAGCCGCTCCGCGGCATGTGGGATCCTCCCGGACCGGGGCACGAACCCGTGTCCCCTGCATCGGCAGGCAGTCTCTCAACCACTGCGCCACCAGGGAAGCCCCTCACACTCTTTTTTAATGTTAGGTTTTTTCATCTTAATGTTAAAAGATTCTCCCATCAGTTTTATAGTTGCTTTTCATGTATACTCCTATTTTCCATACTCCACCCCACCTCTCGCCAGCACTGGTGAGAAGAGGAAGAGTGAAAGGGTTAGAATCTTAAATTCAATGAGTTTTGGTACTTGACAATGATAACAAAAAGTATGCAAAGACTGATTGGCTGAGACGAATGTGTTAAAAGCAGTATTTATGTGAGGGGTATCCGGGGAGCTGAGTGGCTATCTCACCCTACCAGATTCCCACGTTGTTCTTGTTTTCTGTGATCTAAAATATTAGAGTCACCTTTGCCTGTCCTTAACCCACTAAATCTATTCTGTCTCCCCCTTTCACTACCCCAGGAAAAAAGAGGAAGATTTACAGACCTATTGGATGCTAAATATTTACGGACCACATTACAGATCTGGGTCATATGGTAAGAATGGTATTATTTCAAAGCTAGGTTTAAATAAACAAGCATTTCAGTGGGAGAAAGCCCACTGAAGTAAATCCCTTCTGAGTGCTCTGGGGAGAAAACACAAGGCAGACACCAGCAATGCTTTATCTTTCTGCCACCAACCAAAAAATAGATATAAAATAACAATATAAAAAGAAAGAGAAAGAAAAAATATCCAAATCATCTACAAACAGCTTTTAAGTTTTTCATCTGAGTGTATGAGCTCTGTACTAACCTTTTGCAGCCTGGTCTCTTCCCTCACCACATTCCAGGAACTGATCCTTTGAGGTCACTGATAATCAAATTCAAAGGAATAGACTCAGTGGTCCTCTCTATGCAGCCATGACCTTGAGTAAGCAAAGATTTTCTAAACAGGACGCAAAAAGTGCTAACTCTAAAGGAAAAGATTGATGAGTTTGCCTACATTAAGTTAGGAACTCTGTGTCCTGAGAAATCATGAAGAGCCTGAAAGGTAAGCCACCAACTGAGAGAAGAAATTTCCAATATGTATGTCCAACAAACTATATATACATGTTCTATATATTATTAATATATATTTCTATTATATAATTTTTTTTTCAACAAGAAAAACATACACAACCCAGTAGAGAAATAGGCAAAAGACTTGAACAGGCACTTGACCAAAAATGTGTATCAAATAAACATATGAAAACATGTTCAACCTTAAAGTCACCAGGGAAATGCAAATTAAAACCAAATGAGACACCATTACAAATCCACCCAAATGGCTAAAATTAAAAAGACTGAGGACTTCCCTGGGGGTGCAGTGGTTAAGAATCTGCCTGCCAATGTGGGGGACATGGGTCTTCTCCCTGGTCCGGGAAGATCCCACATGCCGAGGAGCAACTAAGCCCGTGCGACACAACTACTGAGCCTGTGCTCTAGAGCCCGCGAGCCACAGCTACTGAGCCTGCATGTGACAACTTCTGAAGTCTACACACCTAGAGCCCGTGTTCTGCAACAAAGAGTAGCCCCCGCTCGCTGCAACTAGGGAAAGCCCGCATGCAGCAACGAAGACCCAACGTAGCCAGAAATAAATTAGAAAAAAAAAAGTTTGAAAAGATAACCTTAAAAAAAAATAAAAAATGAAATTAAAAAAACTGACCATGTTGGGAAGGATGTAAAGTAACTGGAATTTTCCTGCACTCCTGATTGGCATTCAAATTAGTACAACCACTTTGGAAAACTGTTTAGAGGTTTCTACTACAGTTGGAAGTATGCATAGCCTATGGCTCAACAATTCTACCCCTAGATTTCTACCCAACAGAAATGCATCGTAAAATAAAATAGCATCATATTATTTGTAACAGCTCCAACTACGAACAACCCACATGCCCATCAACAGGTATAATGGATAGATTCTGTTATATTCATAAAATAGAATACTACACAGTAATAAAAAGGAGAAAACTGGCGCTCTGTGCTCAACATGGCTGAACCTTACAAATGTAATAATGAGCAAAGAAAGTCAGACACACAAAATACATATTATGTGGTTCCATTTATATCAAGATTCAAGACAGAAACTGTAGTGTTTGAATTCAGGAGAGTAGGTGTCTATCTGCCTTTCCCAGATATAATCACTAAAAATAGGTTGGCGTCTCCTCTTGAGACTCTTTAATTTTTAAAATGCTCTTAATATTTGGGGAATTCCCCGGTGGACTAGTGGTTTGGGACTCAGTGCTTGCACTGCCGTGGCCTGGGTTCAATCCTGGTTGGGGAACTGAGATCCTGCAAGCTGCGTGGTGTGGCCGAAAAAAAAATATACTTCATATTTGGAAATTAAACCAAAAAAATATTAAAGATACCTTCATAACAAGGAGAGATATTGTGATTATTGTCTTCCTCTTAAATATTTCATTATGAGAATTTATAAACGCACATGAAACCATGATGAACCCTGATTTACTCATTGCTCAGATCTGACAATCACTCATATCTACCCATATTTACTTCAGCTGTTTTTTTCTGTTCTGAAGTATTTTCAAGCAGGCCCTAGACTTCATGCCATTTCATCCCCAGATACTTCATTAAGAGTCTCAACTACTTGAGGACATTTTCTTAGATGATTCCAATCCTAAAATCACACCAACGAGATTAACAATCGTCACTTCAACATCATCCACTATGCAGATCACATGTGATTTCCCTTGATTGTCCCCATCTGTCTTTTACACGTGACATGTGTCTTTACAACCATTTATAAAAATGAGAGAGGCATGGGGGGTGCTTCTGGGAGGCTGATATTCTTTTTCTTCTTTTTTTTGGCCACACAGCTTGTGGGATCTTAGTTCCCTGACCCAGGATCGAACCCGGGCCCTCGGTATTGAAAGCACAGGTCTTAACCACTGGACTGCCAGCGAATTCTCCTAATATCTTTTTCTTGACTTCGATATAGGAACTTTTCTGTATGTTATGTTTATATTTCAATAAAAATATCTATTAAAGAATAGAACAAAAGATAGTATGAAAACATCAAGCAAAAGCAAAAACCTTCCATAGCTTCATGGCGTCCGAAAGGCAGAATTCTAAAGATGATGCCCAAGAGTTCCAACACCTGGGGATTCAATCAAACACTAATTTGGATGTAGATGTGAAGGGACTGTAGATGTAATTAAGGTTATGAGCCTTAAAATAGGGAGAGTATCCTGAATTAGGCAGGTGAGCTCAATATTATTGCTTGAGTCTTTAAAAGTAGAGAAATTTCTCCAGCTGGAATCAGAGATGCAGCAGAAGAGAAAGCGCGAGGTGAGGTCGAAGGAGAGCTTCAGCGCATGAGAAGGACGCGACCTGCTGTTGCTGGCTTCACAGACAAGGAATGAAGGAAGCCTGCAGAAGCTGAAAACCACTGGTCAACAGCCAGCAAGGAAATGGACACGAGTTCTACACCCCCGTGCAGCTGGGTTCTGCCAACCGTCTGGGTGAGCTTAGAGATGGATGCTTCCCCAGAAAGTGGAGCAGCCCTGCCTGCACCGTCATTTCTGCCACGTGAGACTCCGCGCAGAGAAGTCAGCCAGAGCTGCTGAACTGCTGACCTCCAGAACTGTGAGATACTCACTGTGCCAACTTGTGGCAGCAGCTGCAGAAAACAAACTGTTGCGGAGTCTAAGCTCCTACTGCTTGCCACATGGCAGGCCAAGAAGAGACAGTGTGTTGGGGTGAGTAATATCGACTTTATTTGGAAAGCCAGCAGACAGAGAAGATGGTGGACTAAACTCTTTTTTTGCAGTACGCTGGCCTCTCACTGTTGTGGCCTCTCCTGTTGTGGAGCACAGGCTCCGGACGTGCAGGCTCAGCGGCCATGGCTCACGGGCCCAGCCGCTCCGCGGCATGTGGGATCTTCCCGGACCGGGGGCACGAACCCGCATCCCCTGCATCGGCAGGCGGACTCCCAACCACTGCGCCACCAGGGAAGCCCTGGACTAAACTCTTAGAGAACCGTCTTAACTTGGAAGAGAATTCAGGCTGCTTTTATGCTAAGGGAAAAGGGGAAGTCGGAGGGTTCAGGATTAAAGGTGGGCTGCAGACTTCCTGGAGCCACCTGGCCTTCAAGGGAAGCATAACATTTCTCTGTTCTGCTTGCTCACAAGGCTGCTGCAAAACTTCGAGTCGTGAGCAATTATTTCTCCTTTACCACACTTATCTTCTGCTTATTTGCTAGCTGAAAACGAACTTATCTACAAGTAGTAGCCATAACTAACCCAGGACCACCTGGGATGGGAACTTGCTTCAGGGAACTTAATGAGCTGTTTGGGCACAAGCCACGTTTCTCTAATATTAACTCTTTATGGTCAGGGCTACAGTACATAAGCTGTAGAATGAGGGAGACAGTTTCAACGCAGTGTTAGTTCTGTTCTGCCTCTTACAAAACTTCTTCCTGGCCTGAGCGGTCCTCCCCCATCTAGTTCCATCCTGTTTTTTCTTGCAAATGCATTTCCCACCATACAGCCTCCACTGAAGGGCACCCCCTAGTATCCCCTTGAAACGTGTCCCCACTTTCCACTCCCCTCCCCTCCCTACACCGTGCCTTCTACCTGAGAAGCTCTCCCCACTTCTCCCCACCTCTCACGGTGCTACACCTCCTTCAGGCCTGGTGACAGCCTTTCCTAATGTCCATCTTTTTTTGCTTCCAGGCTGGGCATCTCTTTTCGCCTACTACGGGGTCATCCTGGCCAGTGCGGAGCTGCTGGAGCGGGACCTGGCCTGTGGCTTGCGGTCGGAGTCTGAGGCAGTGGTGACCGTAGGGGTCTCGGAGGAGAGCCAGAGCCCCTGCCACTGCCAGGTGTTTGCCCCTTCCGACTACCAGACCATGATTATCAGCACCATTGGCGAAATTGCTCGTAAGTATCTCTCTATTGGGTGGCTCTCTGTTTTGGGTGGGGGACGCGCAACTCAGAGTCTCAGAGGAGAGAAGAGTGACCTGTCGTACACTTGACTCCTGCCTGGTAGAAATGGACGAGTCCCCACAGCATGCTGAGTTGTCTCCAGTGCGGATCTGTGTGGGGAGAAGTCTGGAGGAGTGGAGCTTTGACTTAGCGCACGTATCAGTTCTAACATGCATTCCCCTACATCGTAACGTCTCTGAAACTGGGATGTGTCTCACAATGGCATGTTAGATTTCAGTTGGAAGCACTGTTTCTGCTTTAATAGACATAAAATAATGGTACTTAAAAATCAATGGCACCTTGAATTTGAAAAACAGTATAAAACATTTAAAATATAGGTCTAGCAAGTTGGCGGTTTACAATAGACCTGCGTGCTGTAATAAGCATCCCGGGTGTAAAATGTCCTTCATATACTCCAGTGCTTGTCGTTCTCGGATCCCCGTGGGAAAAGCATATGGAAGGAGTCATGAAGTTGATGACAGTGTGACTGGGTCTTGGCTGGAGTACGCATGACGTTTGGATTAAGTTGCTTCTTTCTGAGATGACAGGGAGGAATCCATGCCATTGTTAATAAATTTCATTTTCTTTCAAGGTTCTGAAAATTGTCTTTGTCATTTTTTCCCTAGTGAATCCTGTAACTATCCTGGGCATTAATTTCCTGGGAAGACGGCTGAGCCTTTCTATTACCGTGGGATGCACAGCTTCGTCCTTCTCCTCAATATTTGCACTTCAAGGTATTTGCTTTCTGTTTGCTTTAAAGCAATCTAGTTTTGTGCAGTGGTTTTAATATGAGGTCTCCTGACCCATGGCCTTCAGTGGAGGTTAGGGGCAAGTCCCTTTCGCCAAGAGAGTAGAGTACAGGCTGCTTGTTTGACTAGAACGATCAAACAAGCCCCTGGTACCTGCCCCTCTCCTCTTCCCCCTGAGCAGGTCCATCGTCAGCACTCACAGGACATGGGTACCAGCGTGGGAGTATTCAGTTCACTTACCGAGATATTTAGGATCTTTATGTGAAGCTTCCTGGAGAATGGAGACTCTGGTTGTTTACCAAATGCTCTGCACCGTTGTCAAGATAGGGATGTAGACAGCATACCTGTGGTGGGAAAACTCATTGCACTCTGAATTTGTGACCCTAGAGTGGGCCTCATTTATAATATATATGACTTATTCTGCAAACTGTCTGTACCATTTTCCAAGGGTGGTGCAGAGGTGTGCTCATCTTGGGGGGCTGGGCTGGAACGGCACACTCTGGGGGGACCGGATTGAAGGATTGAGTCCGGCTTTTGCTTTCGGACCCCACAGTCAGGCCAGCTGAGGAGCAGCCCCTTCCTCAGGACCTGGTCTTCAGAGATGTGTGTTGGCATCTGTAATGTCCTGGGATCGGGGCCCCGGAAGGCCCTCTGTGTCGCCTGTGGTAACGTCTCACTCTGGTTCCCTAGTGCCGGTCTCATCGGCTTCCTCTTCATGCTGAGGGCTTTGGTGGCGTCCAACTTCAACACCATCTATATTTACACTGCTGAGGTTAGTTTTGGGGAAGGGGTTGGTTCCATCAAGGTGTGCGAGGTGAGCTACTTAGAGCAGGTGTTTGTCTATAGATCACGCGTCCCTGGCTTCTGTTGACTTTTGATGATTTTCTAAAAACATCCTATTAAAATGACACCAGAAGGTTTATTTGATGGGGCCTTTCTCCTGCCCCAGGGGGTCTAGTGAAAGCCAGTCTCTGAGAAGAAAGATAGGACCTTCTCCCTTTCTCACTAAACTGCATCCATGTAAAAAACAACTCTTGCCCTCATACCATGCTTCCCGAAGAAATAGGGATAGGGCCCGGTACCTGCATGTTGCTGATAAAATGCAAAACACCCTATTTCTCCCTTTTTAAAATTAGAATGTATTTTTCGCCTTTATTCTTTTGAAAGATCACATCCCACTCTGTCTGTTGTTTGTTGTAGGTAGCTTAAATTCAAATAGAATAGTAATTTATTCTTAATTTATTGAATTACTATATCTACTTAATACATCACTTGTGAGGAGCTTCTCAGAAACCACCACTTTAAAGAGCAAATACTCCTAGAAATAAGCAATATCTGAGTAGGAAACTTAGTATTTTAACTGGTTTTGCCTTTCGTTGAGCCGGAGAAAGTGGTGCTATAGGGACTGCTATAGCTGCATTCATCTTCATCTTGGGAAACGTAGAAGTCTGTTTAGAATACAGATGACATATCAAAACCACAGAGAAAAAGATTCTTTTCCCCTCACATAGATAAAAATAGGAAATTATGACACATTTGACATATATGTAGTATTTCATTTAGTTCCATTAACAATCTTCTAAAATTATTGTGAATTTGTGAACTTAAAAGTCTATGTGTATCGTGGTGTGCCTCTAAAATTATATTTGAAATATTCAATTTAACATTTTGGGATGTGTTCATTTAAAGGGTCATTCCTAAGTATTTTTTCCCTGATACTTATTGCTTAAAAAAAAAAATGTGTACCTGAAGTTGCTTGTCTTCTGTTATTTCATCTCCTAGAATTGTCAAAAATGAACCAAAAAAATTGATATTCGAGCAAAGATCATCTGTATGTATCTGAATCCATTATTTTCAATAGCCACTAGCCTCATTTTCTAGAAAAAGAAAAAAGTTTCTGTGAAAAGGCATTCCACCCCCAGACATTCTTATAAATATAGCAGTGCCCCCCAGGGCAGGAAAGCGTCTTGTTTTTTGCGTTTGACAGATGGTGGCTAACACGATGTGGCCAAGTAAAGAGGCCACGTGCTTTGCTTCAGTGAATTGATGAAAACTGATCAGTATTTATAGCGTTAAGAGAAAAATTTCTAAAATTAAAAAGCATTCTTTCATATATTCTCCCTGAAATCTTCTTTATTAAATACTATTTGCTTATTTATTAAGAACTCTGAATCAGTGAAGTACAGATTAATGAGGTTTTACTATAAATGCAAGAAAGTTGCAGCAAGAAAGTAGACTGCACCATAAGATCTTACAACACAAACATGGTGAATGGTGTAGCATGTATGTGGCACTCCCGTCAGTTCTTTTCACTGTATCTGTATTAAAGGTTTGGTTGGATTGTTATTACTTGGGGAGTATTTTCTTTCCATTCGGTAGAATCACCTTTATATGTTTATAGCTCTAAAGTGGCAATCTTCTGTCTGACTGCAAGTACCTTTCTAAAATTACGTTTGGAGTATTAAACACCTATTTTGGAATTTGCTCACTTAAAGGATAATTTCTAAGTGTTTATTTTCTGATATTGTTAAAATTCAAACTTGTGTACCTGAGAAAATGAACATCTTCTATATCCTGTATATCCATATAGAATATTTGGCCTTTTATATATACCAAAGCCTGACCTGTGGAGGGAAGGGCAGAGGACTTGGGAGAGAGGGGTTTAAGCTAACTTCTCCACTCCAGGTCTACCCCACAATGATGCGCTCTTTGGGGATGGGGACCGGTGGCTCCCCGTGTCGCATTGGTGCAATGGTGGCGCCATTTATATCCCAGGTACAGCCCAGGGGTCTCTGTAGGGAGGATATGTCTAAGGGCGGTGGGGAAAGAGGGACCTGGCTCCCTTCAGGTTAAGGGTTTAACCAAGGATTTGTTTACTTGAGTTTCCTTGAGGTGTTGTTTTCCCATTGTCTGGTTAATTTGGCTGGGAAAAGAGGCGAAATTGATGCTTCCAGTCTTCCAGTCAGTAGCATGTATTGCATTGCATGCAGGGTTTAGATTTTGCTGGACATTGTTGGGAGAGGATGCAAAAGACATGGACGACACAAGGAGCTGGGGCAGCTGCACGACAGTGAGCTCCAACCCTGACACTGTCAAGGGTGCAATCGAAAAACAGCCCAGAAGTGCAGGGAGGCTGCACCAGGGTGCAAGGATGTGGCCCTGGGCAGGTTAAGTTTAGCATTTAGACGAACCAGGCACAGGCTGGGAGAAAATCCAGGGGTGATCTGGACCGTTGGATGGGCCCTGTTTCAGGAGAGAAACAGAGGCAGATATGGTGCCCCACATGGTCATGGTTCCTCAGAGGGCCAAACAGCTTGCCCCTCTGCTCTGATCTTTCTCTTTTGGCCACGAGAAATGGAAATCCCCCTGAGCTGGCTGCAGCCAAAGACAAGAGTGAGGCTGGGCCCTGGGTGGGCCTGATCCAGGCAGTGAGGGCTGTCAGGGACCCAGGCTCTGTCCTCCTCACATCTATCTGGGGCCCAGGGTCACTGAGCATTCAGGCTGTACTCCCTCAAGACCAGTGTGCTATGCTTGTCCACGGACATGGCCGCCCCGCAAATCCCAAGCATCTATCCTTAGTTCCAGGCACCAGAAGACACCAGAGTACTCTCTGCACCCCGGAAGGGTGCTCTCTCTGGCATCTCACTGGCCAGGCCTGGTCAGTTGTTCATAGTTGAGCTAAATCAGTTGTGGCCAAGAGTCAGGCTTATGGATGAATGCAACCTGGGAGGGGCAGTTTTCAGAGAAAGGGGGTTGACATGGGCTAAACAGACTGTAACGTGTATTTCTTATAATTTAATGGGATTTTGCTACCACCCTTATTAAAACTATTTTGGGAATATTTTGCCTACTTAATTAAAAATGAGGGCAGTTTTGGTCTTGCAGTTGTGCTTTTCACAGTTCTTTTGCACTTATTATTTCAGCATGTTCAGAAAAGAACATAATGCTGAAAGGCAGCAGTAAAATATTGATCCTATTTCTGGATGGTCAGACCGAGGTAGAGTTTATTCTCCAAGCTTTAATTAGGAATAGTCTCTTGGTTCTCAACCACTTGGAACATTTTCTCTGGGTATTTGTGGGCATTTATCTTTGAGGCCACCCTGCTTTCGGTGACTTCGTGGACCAGGAAATATCTCAACTAGGACCAGGTCTCCTGGGGCATAGGGCTTTGTTCTGCTTAGCGTCCTTCTCGGGGAGTTCTCAGCTCTTCACAGTGATGTCACCCAACTTTCTATGCCCCCCTCATCTGTAAAATGAAGATAAACAGTAACACCCACTACGTAGGTTTCTTCTCAGTATTACATGAGATTAATACATACAAAGCACTGAGCCCAACATTTGACACATAGGAAGCCCTCAATAAGTGTTAGCTAATAACCATAACGGTGGTCAACAGCATCAAGGCCAAATGCTAAATATTCAGATAAGAGTATTTCTGTTACTGAGAAATATTTAAGCCCAGTTGAGTGATTTCAATCACTATGCAATTGGAATGTTTTGCTTTCCTCACCAGGTTTAGGATGGGAAGTTAGAATCTGGGAAGCTTTGTGTTTGCTCGTAGAATATTTGCCTGGGTTTGGAGTGGGGCCGGCTGCTCCAGGTAGACAGGAGAGCTTGGTGACACTCTCGTGAGCTCATCAGTCAGTGTACCCTTGGACGCGGTTATCAAGCTTCAGTGCATATCAGAGTTACTAGGGTAACTTGATACCATGAAGATTCCTGGACTTCACCCAGAGATTCTGATTCTGTATATGGGACCATCACCCACAGTTTTAGCAGGAATCCAGAGTGAATCTGATGCTATTGGTCTGGGGACCAATGAGAGGTGTGGCCATCAGCAAGGAAATTGACTTTACTTTCACTTAATTCTTCTTCTTCCTCCTCTTCCTTCCCTTCCCACTCCCCTTCCCTTTCTCCTCCTCTTTCTTTTGTCCTTCATTTAGGAACTTATTTTGGTGACTCATTCGACAAGTTGTTTTCAGGGTAATTCTCCACAAACCGCCTTTTTCATAGTTTGGCAGTTAGAATGCCAGAAAGGACTCCATAAGCTACCATCTATATTTGATAGAGTAGAAGCAAGACTTTATAAGGGAATTCCTCACTTCCACTGCAGGGGCTGGGGGTTTGATCCCTGCATGCCGCGAGGCACGGCCAAAAAAAAAAAGAATTTATCCCAGTTCAACTTTCAACCAGCATTTATTGCACGATTACTCTGTGCCTGACATTGTTCTCTTTATTTATAGCAGTAAATAAGCCAGACCAGGGTCCAGTGGTGTGCTGCAACTGGCCTGCACTGGCTTGTGAAAACTGATTGTTAAATTTTCAGGAAATTACTTTGCAAGCCAGTTGATGTCACGTTGTAGCTTGAAATTAGCACGGTGGTGATTTTTATCCCATGGCCACAGGCAAATGCTACCATCAGGACTGTTTCTGGAAAGCCTGTTAAACATTTCGCAACACACCACCACAAGATTCCTGCTCTCAAGAGGCTTACTTTCAAGTTGGGTGCTTTACAAACATGCACAAAATTAAGATGATTCAAATTAATTATTTGCGTATCTTAATTATGTGCATATCTGTAAAGCACTCAACTTGAAAGTATGTTGGGAGGCAACGATAATGAGTGAAAGGGATGACAGGCCTTCCCCCACCCCCTCTTTTGGCTCAAAATTCCTTTACTGAAGGATAAATTGAATTAAAATCCATACGTTCCATGAGGGACAGGCCTTTTTAAAAGACAAGGCTTCATATAGCCAATATTTTAGAGTAACTATAAATGGAGAATAGCCTTTAAAAATTGTGAATCGCTGTATTGTACACCTGTCTGTAACTTACGTAATAAAGTACATCAACTGTACTTCAACTTAAAAAAATTATAAAAAGAGGCAAGGTGACTTTGGAGTTGAGACCTGAAGTATAAGAAGCTGACAACTTGTAAAGGGTAACAGCATTTCAGGTGGGATGACATCTGGTGCAAAGTCCTGGGGATGGGAAGAGCTTGGTGTCTTCTCGGAATAGAAGCTATCTGTGATGAGCAAAGTGCAGAGAAGTACAGGGAGAGAGTGTGCCTTGCAGGCACACTTTGGATTTTTTTTCTTAGGAGGAGTGGGAAGTAATTGAAGTGTTTTAAGCAGCGTCATGATCAGTTTTGCAATTTACAAAGAGCACTGTGGTTGCTGAAGAGTGAACTGGCAGGGGATTGGGAGAGGGCAAGGGGGGAACAAGCTTATCATAAGACTCTAATTTCACATCACCATGTGCTCAAATGAAAAGGGAGATTTCAGAATTCTGGAAAACCATTTCTCTTATAGAGGGAAATACTACATAAAAAATTTTAGTTTCTGCCCAGGAAAAAAAAAATACTAGACAAGGATGAAAGACAAACCTTTGCTTTTCAAGGGTTTCAAAAAACCCTAATTGAATTGTCACAGCTGAGCGATGATTTTGTTGTCCTGTTGAATGCCTGACCTTCCTCAGAAGCATGGAAACAATGAATCAACGCATAAGATGATACACAGAACTTCACCAGTTAATGGGAATAAAAAATCTATCCATTTCGTAGTTTCATTAGTGATTTCTAGTAAGCAGTAAACTTACTGAGAAACTATGTTGTCCAAGATAAAGTCAGACACTAAAGTGGTAGGGACAGATTTTGATTAGTAATTATTGCAGTAGGGAAAAAAGAGTCCAGTGTGAACTGAATTCAACTTTGATTTGTACGGAGGTGACTGGGCTTTTTAAAGGGAGAAGAGGGAGTAGGACAAGGAAGGTCTCAACAGAGGCAGGGAAGTGAAAATCGGCAAAAAGTGGTAAGAGGGGTTGGTCCACGTGAAACCCAGACAGGAGCCCTATCTCCAGGTATCGATCGGAACAAACAGTAAATTTTTTGGAAGCCTTGAGTATGTTCAGGTAGGCACTTTTAAGAGAGCTAGGGTCATCCGAGAGGTGTGGCTTTGAGCTGTTAGAAACTGTTAGTCTTTGTTCAAATCTTTATATACCAAGATTGAGGCTTAGGTGAGAAGCAGCTTAGAAAAGCCTGGCTAGGGTTTGGTCAAGGAGAAAGTTTTTCTCAATGTCAAGTGTGGTTCATAAATACATTTGTGTTTATTGTATTTTCAGTGATTTAAGAGATTTCCAAAGGCAATTTTGACCACGTGATTTTTTCTTCTTCCACACTGAAAACACAAAAATTAAAAACTTAGAAATAAAATTTTACTACCCTAATATTTTACTGGAGATAACAAATATAAATATTTTAATGAAGCCCTTGCAATATATCTAAGCATATGTACATATAAATATGCATATACATTTTACTCAAATATGATCATAGTTATATACTTTTTATTTTCTTAATAGATTTTAAATACTTTATTGGAATTCAATTGTTAGCATGATATTTATGGTAACATTCATAGGGTGATTCTTTCCACTTTAATGAGGTCTATTTTTATTTTTATTAATTTTTAAATTTTACTGAAGTATAGTTGATTTACAATGTTGTTAGTTTCAGGTGTACAGCAAAGTGATTCAGTTATACATATACTCATTCTTTTCCAGATTCTTTTCCCATATAGGTTGTTATAGAATACTGAGTAGATTTCCCTGTGCTATACAGTAGGTCCTTATTGGTTATCTATTTTATATATAGTAGTGTGTTTATGTTAATCCCAAGCTCCTAATTTATCCCTTCCCCGTTTCCCCTTTGGTAACCATAAGTTTGTTTTCAAAATCTGTGAGTCTGTTTTGTAAATAACTTCATTTGTATCATTTTTAAAAATTAGATTCCACATACGAGTAATATCATATGACACTTGTCTTTCTCTGTCTGAATTACTTCACTTAGTATGATAATCGTTAGGTCCATCCATGTTGCTGCATATGGCATTATTTCATTCTCTTTTATGGTTGAGTAATATTCCATTGTATATATGTACCACATCTTCTTTATCCATTCCTCTGCCTATGGACATTTAGGTTGCTTTTATGTCTTGGCTATTGTAAAAAGTTCTGCAATGGACATTGGGGTGCAAGTATCTTTTCTTTTTTAAAAAAATTAGTTAATTGATTTTTGGCTGAGTTGTATCTTTGTTGCTGCGTGCGGGCTTTCTCTAGTTGCAGCGAGTGGGGGCTACTCTTCGTTGTGGTGGCAGGCTTCTCATTGCGGTGGCTTCTCTTGTGGCAGAGCATGAGCTCTAGGTGTCCAGGCTTCAGTAGTTGTGGTTCACGGGCTCTAGAGCGCAGGCTCAGTAGTTGTGGCGCACAGGCTTAGTTGCTCTGTGGCATGTGGGATCTTCCCGGGCCAGGGCTCAAACCCGTGTCCCCTGCATTGGCAGGCGGATTCTTAACCACTGTGCCACCAGGGAAGCCCCAGGGTTGCATATATCTTTTTGAATTATGGTTTTATCTGGATACATGCCCAGGAGTGGGATTGCTGGATCATATGGTAGTTCTGTTTTTCGTTTTTAAGGAACCTCCATACTGTTCTCCATAGTGGTTATACCAATTTATTTATTTTTATTTTTTTAATTGAAGTATAGTTGATTTAGTGTTGTGTTAATTACTGCTGTACAGCAAGTGACTCAGTTATACATATGTATACATTCTTTTCCATATTCTTTGCCATTATGCTTTATCACAGGATATTGAATATGGTTCCCTGTGCTATACAGTAGGACCTCATTGTTTATCCATTCTATATATACAAGTTTGCAGTTGCTAATCCCAAACTCCCAATCCATCCCTCTCCCAACCCCTCCCTCTAGGCAACCACCAGTCTGTTCTCTATGTCCCTGATTCTGTTTCTGCTTCATAGATAGGTTCATTTGTGTCATATTTTAGATTCCACATATAAGTGATATCATATGATATTTGTCTTTCTCTTTCTGACTTCACTTAGTATGATAATCTCTAGTTGCATCCATGTTGCTGCAAATGGCATCACTTCATTCTTTTTTATGGCTGAGTAGTATTCCGTTGTATATAGGTACCACATCTTCTTTATCCATTCGTCTGTTGATGGTCATTTAGGTTGTTTCCATGTCTTGTCTATTGTGAACAGTGCTGCTATGAACATAGGGGTGAATGTATCTTTTTGAATTATAGTTTTGCCTTGATATATGCCTGGGAGTGAGATTGCTAGATTATACGGTAATTCTATTTTTAGTTTATTGAGGAACCTCCATACTGTTTTCCACAGTGGCTGCACCAATCTACATTCCCACCAACAGTGCAGGAGTGTTCCCTTTTTCTCCACACCTCCTCGATCATTTATTGTTTGTAGACTTTTTGATGATGGCCATTCTGACCAGTATGAGGTGATGCCTCATTGTAGTTTTGATTTGTATTTTTCTAATAATTAGTGATGTTGAGCATCTTTACATGTGCTTTTTGGCCATCTGGCCGTCTTCTTTTTTTTTTGCGGTACGCGGGCCTCTCACTGCTGTGGCCTCTCCCGTTGCGGAGCACAGGCTCCGGATGCGCAGGCTCAGCGGCCGTGGCTCACGCGCCCAGCCGCTCCGCGGCATGTGGGATCTTCCCGGGCCGGGGCACAAACCCGTGTCCCCCGCATCGGCAGGCAGACTCTCAACCACTACGCCACCAGAGAAGCCCCTGGCTGTCTTCTTTGGAGAAATTTCTATTTAAATCTTCTGCCTGGGACTTCCCTGGCGGTACAGTGGTTAGGACTCTGCATTTCCAGTGCGGGGGGCACGGGTTCAATCCCTGGTTGGGGAACTAAGATCCTGTGTGCAGCGCAGTGCGGCACCTCCACCCCCACGAGATCTGCTGCCCATTTTTCGATTGGGTTGTTTTCTTGACATAGGGCTGCATGAGCTGTTTGTACGTTTTGGAGGTTAATCCCTTGTTGGTTGCTTTGTTGGCACATTATTTTCTCCCATTCTGTGGGTTGTCTTTTTGTTTATGGTTTCCTTTGCTGTGCAAAAGCTTTTAAGTTTCATTAGGTCCCATTTGTTTATTTTTGTTTTTATTTCATTACTTTAGGAGGTGGATCAAAAAAGTTATTGCTGCGATTTATGTCAAAGAGTGTTCTGCCTATGTTTTCATCTAAGAGGTTTATAGTGTCCGCCCTTACATTTAGGTCTTTGATCCATTTTGGTCTATTTTGGCATATGGTGTTAGAGAATGTTCTTTTTTTTTTTTCTTTTTTAAATTATTTATTTATTTTAACATCTTTATTGGAGTATAATTGCTTTACAATGGTCTGTTAGTTTCTGCTTTATAACAAAGTGAATCAGCTATACATATACATATATCCCCATAGCTCTTCCCTCTTGCATCTCCTACCTTCCCACCCTCCTTTTTAAATTAAAAAATTTTTTTAATTTTTGGCTGCATTGGGTCTTCATTGCCATGTGAGCTTTCTCTAGTTGTGGCGAAGGGGGGCTACTCTTCATTGTGAGCAAGGGCTCTAGGTGCATGGGCTTCAGTAGTTGTGGCTCAAGGGCTCTAGACTCAGGCTTAGTAGTTGTGGTGCACGGGCTTAGTTGCTCTGCCTCATGTGGGATCTTTCCAGACCAGGGCTCGAACCCATATCCCCTGCATTGGCAGGCAGATTCTCAACCACTGTGCCACCAGGGAAGTCCCATTAGAGAATGTTCTAATTTCATTCTTTTACATGTAGCTGTCCAGTTTTCCCAGCACCACTTATTGAAGAGACTGTCTTTTCTCCATTGTATATTCTTGCCTCCTTTGTCATAGATTAATTGACCATAGATGCATGGATTTATTACTGGGCTTTCTATCCTGTTCCACTGATTTATATTTCTGTTTTTGTGCCAGTACCATACTTTTTTGATGACTGTCGCTTTGTAGTATAGTCTGAAGTCAGGAAGCCTGATTCCTCCAGCCTTGTTTTTCTTTCTCAAGATTGCTTTGGCTATTTGGGATCTTTTGTGTTTCCATACAAATTTACAATTCCATTGTTCTTGTTCTGTGAAAAATGCCATTGGTAATTTGATAGGGATTGCATTGAATCTGTAGATTGCCTTAGGTAGTATAGCCATTTGACAATATTAATTTTTCCAACCCAAAAACATGGTATATCTTTCTATCTGTGTCATCTTTGATCTCTTTCATCAGAGTCCTATAGTTTTCAGAGTACAGGTATTTTGCCTCCTTAGGTAGGTTTATTCCTAGGTATTTTATTATTTTTGATGCAGTGGTAAATGGGATTATTTCCTTAATTTCTCTTTCTGCTCTTTCATTATTAGTGTATACAAATGCAGGAGATTTCTATGTATTAATTTTGGTTTTTTGTTTCATTTATATTTATTTTTGGCTGTGTTGGGTCTTTGTTTCTGTGCGAGGGCTTTCTCTAGTTGCGGCGAGTGGGGGCCACTCTTCATCGCGGTGCGCGGGCCTCTCACTGTCGTGGTCTCTCTTCTTGCGGAGCACAGGCTTCAGACGCGCAGGCTCAGTAGTTGTGGCTCACGGGCCCAGTCGCTCCGCGGCATGTGGGATCCTCCCAGACCAGGGCTCGAACCCGTGTCCCCTGCATTAGCAGGCAGATTCTCAACCACTGCGCCACCAGGGAAGCCCTGTGTATTAATTTTGTATCCTGCAACTTTACCAAATTCATTTATGAGCTCTAGTAGTTTTCTGGTAGCATCTTTGGGATTTTCTATATATAGTATCATGTCATCTGCAAACAATGACAGTTTTACTTCTTTTCCAATTTGGATTCCTTTTATTTCTTTTTTATTCTCTGATTGCTGTGGCTAGGACTTCCAAAACTATGTTGAATAAAAGTGGTGAGAGTGGACATCCTTGTCTTGTTCCAGATATTAGAGGGAATGCTTTCAGTTTTTCACTGTTGAGAATGATGTTAGCTGTGGGTTTGTCATATATGGCCTTTAGTGTGTTAAGGTAAGTTCCCTCTGCTCACTTTCTGGAGAGTTTTTTTTTTATCATAAATGGGTGTTGAATTTTGTCAAAAGCTTTTTCTGCATCTATTAAGATGACCATAGTTTTTATTCTTCAGTTTGTTAATGTGGTGTATCACACTGATTGATTTGTGTATATTGAAGAATGCTTGCATCTCTGGGATAAATTCCACTTGATCATGGTGTATGATGCTTTTAATGTATTTTTGGATTTAGTTTGCTAGTATTTTGTTGAGTATCTTTGTGTCTGTGTTCATCAGTGATTCTGGCATGCAATTTTCTTTTTTTGTAGTATCTTTGTCTGGTTTTGGTATCAGGGTGATGGTGGCCTCATAGAATGAGTTTGGGAGTGTTGCTCCCTTTGGAATTCTTGGAAGAGTTTCAGAAGCATGGGTGTTAGCTCTTCTCTAAATGTTGGATAGAATTCACCTGTGAAGCCATCTGGTCCTGGACTTTTGTTTGTTGGAAGTTTTTAAATGACAGTTTCAATTTCACTACTTGTGATTGATCTGTTCATATTTTCTATTTCTTCCTGGTTCAGTCTTCAAGGTTCTACATTTCTAAGAACTTATCCATTTCTTCTAGGTTGTCCATTTTATTGGCATACAGTTGCTTGCTGTAGTCTCTTATGATCCTTTGTATTTCTGTGGTGTCAGTTGTAACTTCTGCTTCATTTCTAATTTTATTGATTTGAGTCCTCTCCCTGTCTTTCTTGATGAGTCTGGCTAAAAGTTTATCAATTTTGTTTATCTTTTCAAAGGACCAGCTTTTATTTTTTATTTATTTATTTTAAAAATTTTCTGTATGTATTTAATCTCCAGTCTCGTTCAACTGCTACACAGTCTTTGTCACACATTTAACAGATATTTATTGAGTTTCTACTATGTACCAGACTATGTGCTAGAAGAATTCAGATACATTGATTTGATTGATTGGATTTCAAAAAGCTTAGAGTACAGTGGGCATCCAAAGGTTTGATATACATAAAACTTCTTAATAAGGCACCATCATTCTACAATTTTTTCTCAGTTTCTAAATTTAGAGTCTTTTTAATACTTGGGGAATGACCTAATTAACCAATAGCACTATGATGCTGAAAGCACTTACATTATAAAAAATATACATGATTATTCTGTAATTTATTATAAGGCAAATATGCAGAGCATTTGCTTAATTATTATTTTAATAGAGTACTTTGTCCATTTAGGGAGTTAAATTTAAAGTATCATGATAAAATCATAATAATTATGACATTTAGGTAACCTCACCTAAACCTATAACTTCAAATAAAATCAGTGACTCCCAAATGTGTATTTTTGGCCAACAGCTTGCTTTTGAGTTTCAGAAACTTGAAACCAATGCCCTGCTATACATTTCTACCTAAGTATCCCTCAAGTACTTCAAATTCAAAAGGTTCATATATAAACACAATATTTTCTCTTACAGAGCTGCTTTACCCTCAGTATGTTTTAGATTAGTTATTCATCCCAGTCCCAAGAGTTAACCTAATCCCCTGCTTCATATTTTTTTTCACACACACACACTGTATTTTATTTTTACAGGAGATAAATAAACTGACACCAAGCATTGTAAATGGATGACCACAACAAAAGCAACAGTGATTGCAATTACCAAACACGAAACACACTCATACTATGTCATAATATTGACATTCAGTCCAGGAATCCTCCACTGTAACAGCTCCTTTACTTTGCAGTGAAAAGTGCTTTGTATATTTTTTGCCTCTGAGTCCTTGTGGGATTTTTTTTTTATTCAAACAGAAAGTCACAAAAATTATAATTCTCATCAGTTCACTCAGTCCCATGTATTAATTTTTTTCATCTTGATCTCGTTAGCGCTTTTATGAATTCATCAGTTTTCCATTAGAGTTCTGAAAATGCTTATCCATTCAGTTCAGCAGTATAGTCAGTTACCAGAAACCTGTACTTGTCAGAGTCTTTTCCATGAATTCCTTGAAGGTGAAACCCTTTTATAGGAACATTTTTGCAAAAGCATCAGAGTACACCCAGAACTGTCTGTAAATGACAAGACTTAAAAATGACCACGGTTAAAGATTTGATGAAAGTTCATAATATTGCAATTGACAAGGAAATTTAGTTATTTCTGAGATATGCATTTTAAAGTAATAACTAGAATTATGACTTATAACATTATACCAGAACATATAAGATTTTTAGAAATTTCATGTAATGTCTGAAACATTTATATTAATATATTGCCATACAAATAACCCAAAGAAAGTTTAGTATTAGTTGTTTTTTTTGTTTCTTTTTTTATACTGTAGGTTCTTATTAGTCATCAGTTTTATACACATCAGTGTATACGTGTCAATCCCAATTGCCCAATTCAGCACACCACCATCCCCACCCCACCACGGTTTTCCCCCCTTGGTGTCCATACGTTTGTTCTCTACATTTGTGTCTCAACTTCTGTCCTGCAAACCGGTTCATCTGTACCATTTTTCTAGGTTCCACATACATGTGTTAATATACGATATTTGTTTTTCTCTTTCTGACTTCACTCTGTATGACAGTCTCTAGATCCATCCACGTCTCAACAAATGACTCAATTTCGTTCCTTTTTATGGCTGAGTAATATTCCACTGTATATACATACCACATCTTCTTTATCCATTCGTCTGTCGATGGGCATTTAGGTTGCTTCCATGACCTGGCTATTGTAAATAGTGCTGCCATGAACATTGGGGTGCATGTGTCTTTTTGAATTATGGTTTTCTTTGGGTATATGCCCAGTAGTGGGATTGCTGGATCATATGGTAATTCTATTTTTAGTTTTTTAAGGAACCTCCATACTGTTCTCCATAGTGGCTGTATCGATTTACATTCCCACCAACAGTGCAAGAGGGTTCCCTTTTCTCCACACCCTCTCCAGCATTTGTTGTTTGTAGATTTTCTGATGATGCCCATTCTAACTGGTGTGAAGTGATACCTCGTTGTAGTTTTGATTTGCATTTCTCTAGTAATTAGTGATGTTGAGCAGCTTTTCATGTGCCTCTTGGCGATCTGTATGTCTTCTTTGGAGAAATGTCTATTTAGATCTTCTGCCCATTTTTGGATTGGGTTGTTTGTTTCTTTAATATTGAGCTGCATGAGCTGTTTATTTATTTTGGAGATTAATCCTTTGTCCATTTGCAAATATTTTCTCCCATTCTGAGGGTTGTCTTTTCGTCTTGTTTATGCTTTCCTTTGCTGTGCAGAAGCTTTGAAGTTTCATTAGGTCCCATTTGTTTATTTTTGTGTTTATTTCCATTACTCTAGGAGGTGGATCAAAAAAGATCTTGCTGTGATTTATGTCAAAGAGTGTTCTTCCTATGTTTTCCTCCAAGAGATTTATAGTGTCCGGTCTTACATTTAGGTCTCGAATCCATTTTGAGTTTATTTTTGTGTATGGTGTTAGGGAGTGTTCTAATTTCATTCTTTTACATGTAGCTGTCCAGTTTTCCCAGCACGACTTATTGAAGAGACTGTCTTTTCTCCATTGTATATCTTTGCCTCCTTTGTCATAGATTAGTTGACCATAGGTGCATGGGTTTATCTCTGGACTTTCTGTCTTGTTCCATTGATGTATGTTTCTGTTTTTGTTCCAGTACCGTATTGTCTTGATTACTGTAGCTTTGTATACAAAGCTTTGTATACTATACAGTATAGTCTGAAGTCAGGGAGTCTGATTCCTCCAGCTCTGTTTTTTTCCTTCAAGACTGCTTTGGCTATTCGGGGTCTTTTGCGTCTGCATACAAATTTTAAGATGATTTGTTCCAGTTCCGTAAAAAATGCCATTGGTAATTTGCATTGAATCTGTAGATTGCTTTGGGTAGTATAGTCATTTTCACAATATTGATTCTTCCAATCCAACAACATGGTATATATCTCCATCTGTTTGTATCATCTTTAATTTCTTTCATCAGTGTCATATTTTTCTGTGTACAGGTCTTTTGTCTCCCTAGGTTGCTTTATTCCTAGGTATTTTATTTTTTTTTGCATTGGTAAATGGGAGTGTTTCCTTAATTTCTCTTTCAGATTTTTCATCATTAGTGTATAGGAATGCAAGAGATTTCTGTGCATTAATTTTGTATCCTGCAACTTTACCAAATTCATTGATTAGCTCTAGTAGTTTTCTGGTGGCATTTTTAGGATTCTCTATGTATAGTATCATGTCATCTGCAAAAAGTGTCAGTTTTACTTTTTCTTTTCCAATTTGGATTCCTTTTATTTCTTCTCTGATTGCCGTAGCTAGGACTTCCAAAACTATGTTGAATAATAGTGGTGAGCGTGGATATCCTTGTCTCATTCCTGATCTTAGAGGAAATGCTTTCAGTTTTTCACCATTGAGAATGATGATTGCTGTGCGTTTGTCGTATATGGCCTTTATTATGTTGAGGTAGGTTCCCTCTATGCCCACTTTCTGGAGGGTTTTTATCATAAATGGGTGTTGAATTTTGTCAAAAGCTTTTTCTGCATCTATTGAGATGATCATATGGTTTTTCTTCTTCCATTTGTTAATATGGTGTATCACATTGATTGATTTGCATATATTGAAGAATCCTTGCATCCCTGGGATAAATCTCACTTGATCATGGTGTGTGATCCTTTTAATGTGCTGTTGGATTCTGTTTGCTAGTATTTTGTTGAGGATTTTTGCATCTATATTCATCAGTGATATTGGTCTGTAATTTTCTTTTTTTGTGGTATCTTTGTTTGGTTTTGGAATAAGGGTGATGGTGGCCTCATAGTATGAGTTTGGGAGTGTTCCTTCCTCTGCAGTTTTTTGGAAGAGTTTGAGAAGGATGGGTGTTAGCTCTTCTCTAAATGTTTGATAGAATTCACCAGTGAAGCCATCTGGTCCTGGACTTTTGTTTGTTGGAAGCTTTTTAATCACAGTTTCAATTTCCTTACTTGTGATTGGTCTGTTCCTATTTTCTATTTCTTCCTGGTTCAGTCTTAGAAGGTTATACCTTTCTACGAATTTGTCCATTTCTTCCAGGTTGTCCATTTTATTGGCATGGAGTTGCTTGTAGTAGTCTCTTAGGATGCTTTGTATTTCTGCAGTGTCTGTTGTTACTTCTCCTTTTTCATTTCTAATTTTATTGATTTGAGTCCTCTCCCTTTTCCTTAATGAGTCTGGCTAATGGTTTATCAATTTTGTTTATCTTCTCAAAGAATCAGCTTTTAGTTTTATTGGTCTTTGCTATTGTTTTCTTTGTTTCGATTTCATTTATTTCTGCTCTGATCTTTATGATTTCTTTCCTTCTACTAGCTTTGGGTTTTGTTTGTTCTTCTTTCTCTAGTTCCTTTAGGTGTATGGTTAGATTGTTTATTGGAGGTTTTTCTTGTTTCTTGAGGTAGGCTTGGATTGCTATAAACTTCCCTCTTAGAACTGCTTTTGCTGCATCCCATAGGTTTTGGATCATCGTGTTTTCATTGTCATTTGTCTCTAGGTATTTTCTGATTTCCTCTTTGATTTCTTCAATGATCTGTTGGTTATTTAGTAGCATATGGTTTAGCCTCCATGTGCTAGTGTTTTTCCATTTTTTTCCTGTAATTGATTTCTAATCTCATAGCGTTGTGGTCAGAAAAGATGCTTGATATTATTTCAATTTTCTTAAATTTACTGAGGCTTGATTTTTGACCCAAGATGTGATCTATCCTGGAGAATGTTCCATGCGCACTTGAGAAGAAAGTGTAATCTGCTGTTTTTGGATGGAATGTCCTATAAATATCAATTAAATCTATCTAGAACCAGCTTTTAGTTTCATTGATCTTTTCTATTGTGTTCTTCATCTCTATTTCATTTATTTCTGCTCTGATCTTTATGATTTCTTTCCCTTTACTAACTTTGGGTTTAGTTTATTCTTCTTTCTCTGGTTGTTTTAGGTGTAAGCCTAGGTTTTTTATTTGAGCTTTTTCTTGTTTCCTAAGGTAAGATTGCATTGCTATAAACTTCCCTCTTAGTACTGCTTTTGCTGTGTCCTGTAGGTTTTAGATCATCATATTTTCATTGTCATTTGGCTCTAGGTATTTTTTGATTTCCTCTTTGATTTCTTCAGTGATCCATTGGTTGTTTAGTAACATATTGTTTAGCCTCCATGTGTTTGTGTTTTTTACAGTTTTTTTTTTCCTGTAATTGATTTCTCATCTCATAGCACTGGGGTAAGAAAAGATGCTTGCTGTGATTTCTATTTTCTTAAATTTACTGAGGCTTGATTTGTGTCCCAAGATGTGATCCTGAAGAATGTTCCATGTGCACTTGAGAAAAAAGTGTATTCTGCTGTTTTTGGATGGAATCTTCTATAAATATCAATTAAGTGCATCTAATGTGTCATTTAAGGTCTGTGTTTCCTTATTGATTTTCTGTCTGGATGATCTATCCATTGATGTAAGTGGGGTGTTAAAGTCTCCCACTATTATTGTATTACTGTTGATTTCTCCTTTTCCGGCTGTTAGCATTTGCCGACCCCTGCCTTCTTAGGAGATCCTCCAAGACCTGCAGGTAGGTCCAGCACAGGATCCTATGGAGTTACTGCTTTGTGTTGGGTCCCAGTGTATTTGAACCCTTGTGAGTGCTCTCCAAGAGTGCAGTCTCTGTTTGCCCCAGTCCTGTGAAGCTCCTGTACTCGAGCCCCACTGGCCTTCAAAGCCAACTGCTCTGGGCGGGTTCCTCCTCCCAATGCCAGACCCTCAGGCTAGGGAGCCTGACATGGGGCTCAGAACTCTCTTGTGGGAAAATCTTTGTGATATAATTATTTTCCAGTTTGTGAGTTGCCCACCCAGTGGGTATGGGATTTGATTATGTCATGAAAGCACCCCTTCTATGGTCTTGTTGTGAATTTTTTTTGTCTTTGAATGTACAGTATCTTTTGTTGGTGGGTTCCAGTCTTTTCTGTTGATTGCTGTTCAGTAGTTAGTTGTGATTTTGGTGCTTTCAGGAGAGGAGGTGAGCTCAGGTCCTTCTACTCCGCCATCTTGTCCAGAATCAAGGGGCTGCTTTTAGTTTGGATGCTTGCCGCCTCTTTCATCAGTGTGTGCCTGCCGTTATCCACTTGATACGGGGTGTGCAGGTGTGGTGGCTCTTGTGCAGTCCTAGGATGGTGGGGGAAGCACTTGGCGCCTGCTTGAAGGTCTCATAGTGGCAGCTGCGGCCAGTGCACTCCCGGGACAGCAGGGGCGGGGCTTGGCGTCTGCTTGTGGGTTTCCTAGGGGTAGCTGCGGTCCGCACACTCCCGGGACAGCAGGGGCGGGGCTTGGCGTCTGCTTGTGGGTTTCCTAGGGGTAGCTGCGGTCCGCACACTCCCGGGACAGGAGGGCGGTGCTTGGCGTCTGCTTACAGGTCTTGTAGCAGTGGCGGTGACTTATGCCCTGCTCCTGTTGGCAGTGTCCTGTTGCTTGAGAATGCTTGTAGGGAAAGAACCTCTTATAGTGGTCCTGCCCCCTCTCCTTGTGCACCCCCCATTAATGGCAGTTTGCCTCTCTGGTGTGCCCAGGCTTCTTCTGTGTACACCCTTGGTTGCCACAGTCCAGCCTCTTCAGGCTGTCTCTGCACAGCCAACCCCAGTCCTACCCCTGGGTCTGGCCTCTGAAGCCTGAGCTTCAGCCCCCAGCCCCCACCTGCAGCAACAGATGAGTGTCTCAGCCTGGGGAGTGCAAGATGGCAGTGCTGACCTTCTGTGCAAGTTACTTTCTGTTTTGCCTTCCACAAACCGGTTTCTGCGCTCTCCTCCAAGGCTCTGAAGCTCCCCCTCCATCCAGGCTGATCTCCCCCGCCACTGAGGGGGCTTCCCAGGCTGTAGGAACCTTTCCTTCTTCACAGCTCCTTCCCTGGGGTGCAGGCCCCATCCCAATTCCATTCTTTTTCCTTTTGTCCTACCTGGTTACATGGAGATTTCCTTGCCCTTCTGGGCAAGAAGTCTGAGGTCTTCTGCCGGTGTTCTGTGTTAATCCTCCTACTTGTAGATCAATTTTTAATGTTTCTGTGGAAGAAGGTGAACTCCATGTCCTACTCCTCCACCATCTTGATCCCATCCCCATATACTTTTTAAGTTGAGATACAACTGACATATAATGTTATATTAATTTCAGGTGTACAGCACAGTGATTCCATATAGGTATATATTACAGAATTATCACAATAAGTCTAACATCCATCACCATACATACACATTTTTCTTTTCTTGTAATGAGAACTTTTAAGATTTAACCTCTTAGCAACTTTCAAGTATATAATACAGTATTAACTGTAGTCACAATGCTGTACCATACATCCCCAGGACTTATTTATTTTACAACTGGAGATGTGTACGTTTTGATCCCCTTCACCCATTTCACCCCCACCCCTGCTGCTGGCAACCACCAATCTGTTCTCTGTACCTGTGACAGTGTTTGTTTTTAGATTCCACATAAGTGAGATAATACAGTATTTGTCTTCCTCTATCTGGCTTATTTCACCGAGCATAATGCCCTTAAGGTCCATCCATGCTGTTGTAAGTGCCAGGAGTTCCTTCTTCTTTATGGCTGAATAATATTCCACTGTATATATACATACCACATTTACTTTATCCATTCATCCACTGATGGACACTTAGGTTGTTTCCATGTTTTGGCTGTTGCAAATCATGCTGCAATGAACATGGGAGTGCAGATGACTCTTCAAGCTAGTATTTTTGGTTCTTTTGGATAATTACCCAGAAGTGGAATAGCTGGATCATATGGTAGTTCTATTTTTAATTTTTTGAGGAACTGCCCTACTGTTTTCCATATTGGCTGCACCAGTTTATATTCCCACCATTGGTGAATGTGGGGTCTTAAAGTTCAAAAGAGTTCCCTTTTCTCCACATCCTTACCAACTCTTGTGATCGCTTGCCTTTTTGATAATAGCTATTCTAACAGGTGTGAGGTGATATCTCACTGTGGTTTTAATTTTCATTTCCCTGATGATTAGTAATGTTGAGTAGATTTTCACATACCTGTTGGCCATCTGTATGTCATCTTTGGAAAATTGTCTCTTCATGCCCTCTGCCCATTTTTACATTGAATTGTTTTCTTGTTATTGAGTTGTATGAGTTTTTCTGTATTTCGGATATTATTCATTCATTCATTGGTGAATGTGGGGTATTAAAATCCCCTACTATTACTGTATTGACATCTATTTCTCCCTTTAGATCTGTTAATATTTGCTTTATTTAGGTGCTCCTGTATGGGGTGCATAAGTATTTACAAATGTTATATACTCTTGTTGGAGTGACCCTTTTATTATTATGTAATGACCTTCTTTGTCACTTAAAGTCTCTTTTGTCTGATAAAAGTATAGCTACCCTAGCTTTCTTTTTGGTTTCCATTTGCGTGGAGTATCTTTTATCATCCTTTCAGTTTCAGTCTGTGTGCGTCCTTACATCTGAAGTGAATCTCTTGTAGGCAACATGTAGATGGGTCTTGTTATTTTTTGAAAAATCCATTGTCACTCTGTCTTTTGATTGGCGAATTTAGTCCTTTTACATTTAAAGTAAGTATTGATATATACTTATTGCCATTTCTCTGTTTTCTGTCTTTGTTCCTAGGTTCATTTCTTTTTGTCTTACTCTCCCTTTCTGATTTGACAATTTTCTGTCATGCTATGCTTGGATTCCTTTCTTTTTCTCTTTTGTGTATCTACTCTAGGTTTTTGCTTTGTGGCTACCATGAGACTTACATAAAACATTTTAGAGATACAGCTGTTGATTTGATAGCAGCTCCAGTTCAAATGCTTTCTAAAGCTCTACATTTTTACTCCCCACGCACACTTTGTTTTTGATATCACAATTTACATATTTTTATCTTGTGTATCCATTAACACATTATTGTAATTATAGTTATTTTTACTACTTTTGGAGTGGGCAGAGGAAGAGCAGGAAGATGGTACCAGGCAGTCTTCTGGTCTCTGGAGAGGATTATAGTTGGTCCCTAGATGTGTGTTTAATTAGAAGCCCGCCACTCAGGTTGCAGCTGTGAAGATAAGCTTACAGGCCTCTTTCCCAGAAAGAAGGTGTTTCAGTCTGCTGGCTCTCTGCTGCTGTGCCCTGGGGTGTAGGTAGTTAAGAACTCTTTCTCTGTTACTGTCTTGTGGGACCCATAAACATAAACCTTGCTGGCCACCAGAGCCAGGTGATCAAGGGGTGTTCCCTGGGAAGTAGCCACAAAAATTGGGACACCATACATGTACACAAGCTCCTTTTGGGGAGATAGCAGAGATTTAGAGCAAGGCAGAGAGACAGCACAAAGATGGCACCTGCCAGCCTTCATCTTTGCAGAGTATTTCAGTAGGCTCCAGGATGTATGTTAAAGCAGATGCCTGCCCCACAAGGTGATGGTTTAAAATAAGCAAATAAGCCTCTTTCACAGAAAGACTGGATGTGTTTTAGTGGGCTGACTCTGCACTGGTCCCCAGTTGGGTAGCCAGGTGAGTCCCTGGGAGCCCTCTAAGGAAAATGCTCAGTTTGCTATAGCCTTGTCTTATAGTGGGTGCAAGCCCTCTTGGCTTTCAAAACTAGATGTTTTGCGGGTTCATCTGTCAGGTGCAGGTCTTAAAAGTTGTGGTGCCAGATGTGGGGTTTGAACCCGTCACTCCTCATGGAGAAGCTCAAGGTTGTGAGTTCCCCTCTTTTTGTGTGTCACTGAACCGGGGGCGGGTTCATGGTAAGATTGTGTCTCAGCCTCTTCCACCCATTTTGATGTGGGATGTTTTTCTTTGCCTGATGTGTAGGAGTCACTCAGCTAGTTTTGGGGTTTCTTTCAGAGGATACTATTTTGTATGTAGCTGTAGATTCAGTGTGTCCGTGAGAGGAGGTGGGTTCATCTTGAACCCAAACCTTCATGGACTTTTTTTTTTTTTTCGGTACGCGGGCCTCTCACTGTTGTGGCCTCTCCCGTTGTGGAGCACAGGCTCCGGAGGCGCAGGCTCAGCGGCCATGGCTCACGGGCCTAGCTGCTCCGCGGCATGTGGTATCTTCCCGGACCGGGGCACGAACCCGTGTCCCCTGCATCGGCAGGCAGACTCTCAACCACTGCGCCACCAGGGAAGCCCTCATGGACTTTTTATAGCCTGCTTTTGGCATGCAACAATATGTTACATTTTTCACGTTGATAAAAATAAAAGTCAAGCCCTTTTTCATGCTGAAAAATGTCATATGTATACTCCAAAAATTACTTTCAAGAACTTTGTCAGTTCTGTATTGTTAAATGTCTAGACTATTTGATATTTGTCTATTATAAACAACAGTTATAAGCACTCTTGTGCTTACATTTTTATCCAACTGTGCAATTATCTCTTTAGGATAATTCCTAGAAATTGGATTGGTAGGTCAGGGGGTCTTCTTATTTTCCATTTTGATACATTGTGCTAAAATTCTCTTTGGGAAGGCTGTACCAGTGTGTTAGGCCTTGCTGCTTCACATACTGGCCAACTAGTTTTGTTTGTCTATTTCATCTTTGCCAATATTACTGGCAGTAAATGATATCTTTGATATTGTAATTCACGTTTCTTCGATTAGGAATGAAACTGAATGTTCTTTTCATATTTTAATTGGCTATATCTTTTTTAGTTTGTTCACTCAGGTCCTTGTCCATTTTTCAATTTGGTCTTTAATACATTGATTTGTAAGAGTCCTTCATATATATAAAGGATTTTAATCATTTTCCTGACATACTGCAAATGTTCCTCCCAACTTTCTGTTTGTCTTTCCTTCTTGTTTATGGTCCTCTTTCTCTGTACAGAAACTTAAGGTTCATAGACACTCAAATTTATCAATATTCATGATTAGAATTCTGAGAATACACATCTCTTTTCTTCCAGTCCTTCTCTGGTCTTGTCTTTTTTTGGGGAAAAGGTATGCATACTTTTTATTGAAATATGACATACATATAAAAGTGGCCATAAGTGTACAACTCAATCAATTTTCTCAAAGTGAAATGCATCCCAAATTCTGACCTAGAAATCCCTGATGTGCCCTCTTTCAGGCCATCATAGTGTCAAAGTGTGAGGTCTAATATAGGAAACAGCTTTATAATTTCCTATATGGCAGGCCAGTTGTCCCTACACTATTTATTTAACTATTTTTTTCATTTATTTACCTGTATTTTTACTCATGGATTAGAAATGTCTGCTTATATTCCCACAATCACTTGGTCTGTTTCTAGCCTTGCTGTTTTAGTCCATTGATCTGTGTGGTTTCGTCACTGTCATATTCTTTTCATTAGTCAGGTGGGGTTTATAGTACATTTTCAAAACTGCTTGTGTAAGCTCCACCTCATTGCTATTCTTTCTCAGATAAGATTTAGAATCATTTGCAATGTGCCTCCCTTGTCTGCCCAAATCCTATTAAGATTTTAATTAAGTCATTAAATGTATCAGTTAATTTAGGAAAAGTTGACTTTTTTTCTTAGTGTTGTCTTCCCATATAAGAACAAGGTTCTTCTCTCCATTTGTTCAGTGTTTCTTCTGTGTTCCTTGCTGGGATTTTGTTTTCTTCAAATAGATCCTGCACATCTTGTTAAGTTTATTCTTAGGCATTTTAAGGCTTTTCATTGTTATTGCAAATAGATGATTTTCTTCCATTATAACTTCTAGTCTAACATTCTAACTAGCTATTGGTATTTAGAGAGGCTATTAAGTTTTTTGTCTATTGATTTTTCAAACCACCAGCTTACTGAACTCATTCTGATGGGTTTTCATTTGAGTCTCTGAGTTTTTCAGGTTTGTCATTGATCTGCCCTGTGCTTTCAATCTATCCCTCCATGTTGAATCCTTCTGGTCAGCACTTTAATGTTAAGATTCCATAGCTTACAAACTGTCATGTGAACTCCATTGACTCACTCTTTCCTCTTCTTTCCAGTCAACCTACTTAAAAGAGTTCTTCCTCCTCACTGTCTCATTTCCTTCCCCCCACTCACTCGTCCAGCCGCTCCAACTGGTTGCAACCTTCCTGACTCCATCCAACAAAATGCTTGGTAAGGTCTCTGTGAGCGCCACGTCTCTAAATCCAAACGTCGTTTTAACCCTGCATTTTGCGGGACCTCTCCTTCACATACGGTTCTGATGGCCTCGCCCTCGCGCGCTGTCCCCTTCCTACGGTATCGTCACCTTGCATTTTGTGGTCTTCCTCCTGCATCTTCCACTGCTCTTCCTCAGTCTCTCTGTGGTACACCTTCCTCTACTCTTTATTATTGAGGATTCTTTATTTTTTTATACAGCAGGTTCTTATTAGTTATCTAATTTATACAAATTAGTGTATGTATGTCAATCCCAATCTCCCAATTCATCCCCGCTCCCCCACTGAGGATTCTTATTGCTTAATATTAGATCCTCATCTTTTCATATTTTACTCTCCACTTAGGTGATTTCACCCATTTTTATGATTTTAATCACCAACTATATGCTTATGACTCCCATCTTTATATCTCTAGTCTAGGCCTTTCTTCTGAGCTGCGATTCATATATCCATTCACCTCCTCCACGTTTCTGCTTGAATGTCTCAAACTCACCTTAAATTCACCACGTCCAATATTAAAATCATGACATTTCTCCCCAAGTCCACTCTTCACAGTTTCCATCAGTGCATGACATCACTACCCAACCTGGAACTGTCCTTTGCTGTTCCCTTCTCTCTCATCATCATAGCCGGTACTAAAACCATGTGGATTTAACATCCTAATAATAGATGCTGAATCCTTAATCTTATCTCCTTTTCCACCACCAGCATCACTCTGGTTTGAACTACCATCACCTTTCCCTGGATGGCTAAGGTAGCGTCCTGCCTGGTCTCCTCTGTGCTCTTACTGTCCTCCAACTCATTTTCCTCACCGCATCCGTGCAGATCTTACATTGTTCTTGTGCTTAAACTCTTTGTCATCTTGCCCTTGCCATTCCTTAACAATAAAGACCAAAATCCTCAACGTGTGCTACGGGGCTGTAGCAATGAGGCCCCCATCTTGTACTCTTACCTGCTTGTATAATTTCAAACACAGAAATGTGTAACTGAGAAAGGAATAATTCTCTCTAATTCTATCACCAGAGATAACCACCAGTGTATGTCTTAATGGTTTGGGGTATATTCTTCCAGATGCTTTTTTATGCATATATGTTATGTCTCTCTTGGTATATCTGTTGTTATCAGTAATATACCAGAGTTGTATGAGTGTATCTATAAACTTATTACATACATATTATACTAGAGGCTTGTAAATATGTAGATAGACTTACTTAATAAATATCTAGATAGATAGGTATCTGTGTATCTACCTGTTATGGTCACCTGCAGAGACAGATGGAACTTCCCTCCACTCCTCCCCACCCCCCAAAAAAAAACTGGGGGTCAGATGTCAAGACTGATGTCACATACACACACCAAGAGGGTATGAAAGGTTTATTGTTTAATTACATAGCTGAGATCTCTGGGAGAGCAGGGTAGCCCTCTCAGGCAGATCCAAAATGGCCTGAGAGAGCAGGCAAGGAGATTGGCTGGGGTTTTTCTTGCGGCCAGATTTGAGTGTTTCCATGCTAGGGCAGGGGCTTGTGTGGTTTGAATCTCCTGCCAGTACCAAAGGATGAAGCATCCAGGCTTTCTTACCAGTTTGTTCAGAAATAGGGGTACAAGGGGAAGAGGGAAGGGTGAGGCTTAAAGGCTGTCAGCAGTCATCAAGTGGAGTCAGACTCCTCTTTACACTATGTATCCATGTGTGTGTGTGAGTACACATGTGGATAGGCCCATGTTCAAACATACACATACACAAACCTGTCCATCCATCCATCTATCCACACATACCTACATATATATCTACATATTGCAACTGCCTTTTGTCATTAATAATCATTTTATGTTAGTATGTGGAGATCAACCTCATTCTCTTATGTAGGTGCATAGATTTCAATTGTAGGGATGTGTATAATTAGATAGCCATTACCTTGTTGATGAAGTTGTTTCTCATGTTATTTCTTTCTGCTTTTACAAACAACGGGGCACTGAACATCACGCACAACTTTGTAACTGTGCGACTATGTTAGTCACTGAGCTCTCTTATGTTCTGGATACTGTGAAAACCCAGGTCCCAGATTCTTTGAAGTGACATTCTAGTGGAGAATAGACAAGGGACAAACAGTTTGCTAACATGTTCAATATGATTACTGATATAAACACATATAAAACAGGGGAAGGAGATGGTGATGGGAGTGGTCTGCTATACCGGGTGGTTAGGGAGGGCCTCTACAATAGGGCGGAGTCTTGTGGGAATGGCCACAGAGTATGTCTAAGGAAAAGCATTCTTTAATAAATTTATTTATTGTATTTATTTTTGGCTGCATTCGGTCTTTGTTGCTGCGCGCGGGCTTTCTCTAGTTGCAGCGAGTGGGGGCTGTTCTTCGTTGCGGTGCACGGGCTTCTCATTGCGGTGGCTTCTCTCGTTGCGGAGCATGGGCTCTAGGAGTGCGGGCTTCAGTAGTTGTGGCATGCAGGCTCAGTAGTTGTGGCTTGCAGGCTCTAGAGCACAGGCTCAGCAGTTGTGGCGCACGGGCCTAGTTGCTCCGCGGCATGTGGGATCTTCCCAGACCAGGGCTTGAACCTGTGTCCCGTGCATGGCAGGCAGATTCCTAACCACTGCGCCACCAGGGAAGCCCAGGAAATGCATTCTTACGTAGAAAAAGCCTACTGAATAATTTTTGAGGTCAAAGGGTGTGCGTATTTTAAATTATAATGGACCTTTTAAGAAAATTTATATAATCCTTGATATATTAACACACTCTTAAACAAGCAACCCTGTTTCTTTCCATCATCACTAAAAAGCCTTTTTTAACCTTTTTTGATATGGTGGACAATAACTCATATCTCCTCTTAATTTGTACTTTGATATTAGTAAGGCTGAGCATCTTTCATCTGTTTATTATCCATTTGTATTTTTTTTGGTAAACTGCTTATTTATGGGATTTGCTCTAATTTCTTCAGGCCATTAGCTACTTATTATTATACTACAGATATTTTTTCATTGTTCATGGTTTGCCTTATGATGTTACTGTCAAAGTTTCTGGCATGCAAAATATAAATTTTTTTGTAGTCAACTTACCAATTTTCACGTAAGGAGTTAGTGTTTTGGGTCATGCTTAGTGGCCTTCATTAATCCATATTTCTCAAAATGTTTCTTAAACACTGAAAGTGCAAAGGCTTTCAATGTTTCATCTAAAACATTAAATTCTTTGATTTATTCACAATTTACTTATGCTTGAGACCTGAGGTAAAGGTCCAGCTTTAAAAAGCAACAACACAAACTGACTTAATGAGCCTGATTCAATAAAGCCAAGAGAGAGAACTGGGGAACCGGAGGTCTTCAAGCCTTTCCAGCACTTTTCTTTGGCCAGGCAGAGGAAGAGGCTGCTGAGGTTACTAGGAAGCTGAAGAAACAGGAGAAGAAACACTTGAAGAAGGAAATGGCTGGCTGCGATTGCCCTGGCGTCTTCAGAAAACAGCAGCAGGACCCTGGAGGAATGTGAGGGGACAAGTGAAAGAGCCAAAAAGAAGCAAAAGCAAAAGCCCCAAGGAGGCTCCTCAGGAGAATGGAATGAAGACCCATCTGCCTCCTCCAAACCGCCCCCGCAAAGAAATCTTTTTCCAAGGAGGAGCTGGTTAGTAGTGATCTTGAGGAAACAGCTGGCAGTGGAAGTCTCACCAAGAGGAAGAAATCTTTCCCCAAAGAGGAACCAGTGAGTGACCCCAAAGAGTCAGGAAACAAGAAGGTCCCCAGGCAAAAGAGGAAATTCTCTTCCAAGGAGGAGCCACTCAGCAGTGGACCTGAAGAGGCTGCTGCCGGCAAGAGCAGCAGCTCCAAGAAAAAGAAAAAGCTCTGAAACCTCCCCCAGGAAAATCAGAATGGACGTTTCCCTACTGGGGCATAACTTGCAGACGTATTTCCCAGCCCATCCCCTATCTCAATAAAAACCAAACCAAAACAAAACAAGCAAACAAAGCAACAAAACAGTGCTTAGCAGGTTGCTCCCAGGCCATTCATCATCCTTTTGTCTGGCTCCTCTCGGTTGATTTAACACGCCCCTATTACAATAACCAAATTTCCATAAATTCTTGGATCTGTTTTGTGACTCATTGTTTTACTGATCTATTTTGGCACTGATATCATATTGCTGATGACTGGAACTTTGTTTAGTGCCTCTTAGCCGAATAGCCTCCCCAGATTCCCTCACCCGCACATGTTTTCAGAAGTGTCTTGATTTTTATAGATATGTTAATGCTTTCAAATTAACTTTAGAATCAGTATTTCCCCCCAGATTGACTCAAAAATTACTACTGGGATTTTGACTGAGAATCCATTAGAGTTACTACAGATTGAGAACCATTTTTTAAAACAATACTGCATTTTTCTAAGAACTAAACAAATTTATTCAATTTTTCATGTTCCTTAGTAGGGACATGAAAAATACCTTCATATATGTAATACATTTCTTAAGTTTATTCCTAAGTACTTTATTTTTGTTCCTATTTATCTGTGTCCAACAAAGTTAATATGCTGTATTTTCATTCCATTCAATGTTATTTTTTATTTTTCTTGAGACTTCTTTGACCTGTGGATTGTTTAGAAGTGTTTGGAGATTTTGCTGTCATCTTTTATTTCTAGCTTTGATAGCATTTGAGTCAGAGAACACATTCTATAATTTCAGTTCTTTTAAATCCTTTGAGGTTAATATTATGGCCCAGAACGAGGTCTATCTTGGTGAATGTTCCATGGGCAGAAAAAAATGTGTATTCTGCTGTTTGTTCGGTGGGTGTTCTATAAATGTCAATGAGATCCTCTTGGTTGATGGTGTCATAAAGTTCTATACCCAGCTGATTTTGTCTAGTAGTTTGTCAATTGAAGTCTCCAACTATATGTAGATTTGTTTCTCCTTTCAGTTTTTTCTGAAAGAATGTAATTTGAAGCTCTTTGGTGTATAAACCTTTAGGAGTGTTTTCTTGTTGGACTGAACCTTTTATCATTGTGTAATATCCCTCTTTGTCCCTGGTCTGGGCTGATTTTTAGAAGTAGAGATTTACAGATCTGTTTTTTGATACAGTGAATCTGGAGTGGGGCCTGAAAATATGCATTTTAACAAAATTCCCAGATGATTTTTAGTGCTTTTGGTTTTTTGGTTTTTTTGGATATATACCCAGGAATGGAATTGCTGGGTCATATGGTAGTTCTGTTTTTTGTTTTCTGATAAATCTCCATACTGTTTTCCACAGTGGCTGCATTCTCACCAACAGTGCAAAGGTTCCCTTTTCTCCACATCTTCGCCAACATGTTATTTGTGTTCTTTTTGATTATAGTCATTCTGACAGGTGTGAGGTGATATCTCATTGTAGTTTTGATTTGCATTTCCCTGATTAACGATGTTGAGCACCTGCTAACATGCAGATGTGCCTGTTAGCCATCTGCATTTCCTCTTTGGCCAGATGATTTTTATAATTAGGTATTACTCAGAGTTCTTGCTGACAAACAATAGAAATTGACTTTGGTTAACTTAGGCAGAAAGGAATTTTTTATTTTTTTAATCAATTTTATTTTTGGCCATGCTGTGCTGCATACAGGATCTTAGTTCCCTCACCAGGGACTGAACCTGTGCCCCGTGCAGTGGAAGTGCGGAGTCTTAACCAGTGGACTGCCAGGGACATCCCAGAAAGCAATTTATTGAAAGAATATCCAGTAACACTGACTTGATTGCTAGAGTCCTGCTAGGAAGCAGAGCCCTAAACCCCTCTAGGGAAGCCAAAGAAGTGAAGGAACTGCTCTCCCTGATCCTAGTTGGTAGAGCACAAAGTTTTATGACCTAAACTTAACCATCAGGCTCTCACACCATTTCAGACTTTGAATCTGGTGCAAAGAATATGAAGTAGAGCCAGTTTAGAATTCAGCCTGGTGGTGGTGAGAATTTTGGTGTCAAAACAGAAGTGGCAGTAGTGGCAGAACCTAGACACATGCCTAACTGTGGCATCATTTGGTCATGGTTCAGACTGCCTGGTCTCCTTTGGTTTCTATCCCTTTTCCCTTTTATCATCCTGGTTTCCCAAAACTCCTGTTTGGCGAAAATTGTAACATTTTATTTTGGGAGATAAAATCAGAAAATAATAACTATCACTTGCTAGGTCAACTACGAAATAGTAAATGTGGTTAGTACCATGGGTTTGTTTGCCTGACAAATGGAATGATTTACTGTTTTAGAAGGCAAACCGGCGGACTTCCCTGGCGGTCCAGTGGTTAAGACTGCGCATCCAATGCAGGGGGTGTGGGTTTGATCCCTGGTTGGGGAACTAAGAGCCCACATGCCGTGTGGCACAGACAAAAAAAAAACACAAAAAAAAGGTCAAGTAGGCCTTATACACAGGATGGGCTCTCAAATTGTGTATCTTAGGGGAACCTTAGTGGTGGTGACAGCAGTAGGTATCTGTTATGTGTCAGGGATCTATCTGTGACTTTGGACAAGTAGTCACTTAGCCCTTCCTTACTCTAGGATTATCTGTAAAGTGAAGAGGCTGGACTAGACCAAAGACTAGACTAGTGTCTAGGTCTCCAAACTGCAATATTCTGTGACTCTAGAGAGCCTCGTTGTTCCTTAATCATTTCAGTTAACCATCCTTGTGAGATTAGCTGACAACTACTACCATGTGTTTGGCTTTTTGCTAACTTTGGGCAAAGTCCTAGGGAAACTGATCTGTGAGATGGAGTGTCTAAACCAGTGGTCTCCAACCTCTTTGGCACCAGGGACTGGTTTTGTGAAGACAATGTTCCACGGATGGGGGTGTGGGTGGGGGAGATGCCTCAGGCGGTAACGTGAGCGATGGGAGCGGCAGATGAAGCTTCGCTCGCTTGCCCATCACTCACCTCCTGCTGTGCGGCCTGGTTCCTAACAGGCTGCGGACCGGTACCGGTCTGTGGCCCGGGGGTTGGGGACCCCTGGTCTAAACCAGTATCAGGATGAGAATGGTGTCCGTTTTTTCTACGATGAGTTTTGATTGGTTGTGACCCATGAAGCATCATGAACACACCCACGTTATCATTTCAGAGACCAGGAAATTACATCTGTTCCCAAAAGACTTCCTCCTGGTTGATCCTGTTGGAACTAAAGAGGGAAAGTAGACTTTTAGCAGAGGGGGTACTGCAGGAAAGGAGAGGGTTACAAGTTAAGCTGAATTGGTATGGGAGAGTGGGTAGGAAAACGGGCAGCTCTCCCGTCTTCCCCAGGTACTGGGTTGCTCTGGAGAAGCCTGAGGGCTGAATGCAGGGAGAAGTCTGACTTGGCCAGTGCGTGTTAATGTCACTCGCAGCTCATGGAAGAGTGGCACAAAATTGCCTACAGTAGCTTGGCCCAAATAAATAATAGACCTAGGATGTCAGGAATGCACAAGTTACAGAACGGCTGCAAAGCCCTTTGTTTATGTATTTGGTGAAGTGAATTCTTATTTTCTCTTTAGCATAAAAGTCAGTTTAAAAGTGACTGGGGCACAATCTATTTAGTCATTCCTTGTGCTTTGCAGGTTCTCATGAGTGCATCATTTCTGGGAGCCTTGTCTTTTCTCATCTGTCTGTGTTGTGTGTGCCATTTCTGCATTTACTCTCCCTATTGAGACCAAAGGACGGGCCCTACAGGTAAGTGATGCAGGACTCTCGTAAGCATTCTCAACTAACACCTTTTGACTAAAGGAAATAAGCTTGGAGTATGGAAATTCTTTTAAGCAGACGATGATGCTCAAGTCTGTGCTAACACAGTGGTACATCCGTTTGGCAGGTTCCAGTAGAAAAAATGGGTATCCACTGTTCCTGCATATAACTTTGAGCAGCAAACCAATTATTCATTTCAAACCTTTCCTTCCTGTAAAAGTTGAGTAAGATGAATGATATTATTGACACCTCAGCTTTCTACCCTTCACTTTTCTGTTTGTAAGCATTGCTGCAGAGCTAAATGTGGCCAGAGGATCAGAAACAGCTATTTGCATTGCCCTTAGGATCACAGGGTCATTACTGTTGGTCCAGCTACCTTTCCCCCAATTTTGTCAGCTGCCTGTGGTAAGACTGGAGGCAAAAACTTCTGTGCTGCCCCAGTTGTCATCCAATACTAACAGACACAAAGTGCATAAAAAAGGATATCCCAAAAGTATAAGGTATGCTCCCGGGGGCAAAGTTGTATCAGAGATGGCCTCTCCTAGCCCTCTTAAGGTTGGCTCCATCTCAAAGTACAGCTGGTGGCTCTGTTGTTTCCCTGCCTTAAATGTAAAGCTTGTTGCTGGTATGCAAGGGTGTGTGTGTGTGCGCGCGCGTGCACACGCCCACAGGGAAAGGGGGTGAACGCCTGGGGTTAGCTGTACACGGGTGACCACTGAACAGCAGGGGAGTTAGAAGCACCAACCCTCCAGGCTGTCAAAAATGCCAGCATAATTTATAAGCAGCCTTTGGTATCCAGTTACTCGCATCTGTGGATTCAACCAACCACGGATCGTGGATTGTATAGTACTAGAGTATTTACAACTGGAAAAAAATCCATGTAAACGGGGACCTGCACAATTCAAACCCACGTTATTCAAGGGTTAACTGTGTCTTACCTGAGCTGCCACATCTAAATGGGACTGTGAAGTCATCGTGCTCCTTTGGCTGAACGTGGCTTGCCTTCTCTCCCATATCCTATTTATAGTGAACCATGGACACTTGTTAATGTCTGTGAGTAGTTGGAAAGTATTTTTGAGTAAAGGGGGCGGGGGGGGGAGCAAAACTAAAAAAAACCCCGATTTACACCAGTCTTAATGTTTTTTGCTTGCCCTAGATCCAAAATGTGTTATTCCATTTTCCCAACTTTTTTTTTTTTTTTTTTTTTTGCGGTACACGGGCCTCTCACTGCCGTGGCCTCTCCCGCCGCAGAGCACAGGCTCCGGACGCGCAGGCTCAGCGGCCATGGCTCACGGGCCCAGCCACTCCGTGGCATGCGGGATCCTCCCAGACCGGGGCACGTACCCGCGTCCCCTGCATCAGCAGGCGGACTCTCAACCACTGCGCCACCAGGGAAGCCCTTCCCCCTAACTTTTAATCTTTAAGGTAATACTCATTTTAATCACAGATTAGATAACCTGCTATGTAATTATAAATTTAGGGCTTTGTTTAGATTCCTTACTTGGAAAGGTGACCCATTCATTGCATACCTGAAGCCAGGGATTGAATTAGGTGATTCAAATGATTCCTTTTAATCCTAAAGGATTGTCACATGCTTCAAACAGATGAGGTAACTAAGGCAAAAGGAGAGTTGTGTAACTCGAATAAAGGAACATACTGTCGGACTGGAATTTAAATTAGACTGCAAAGTTAAGTGATGCTAAATCTTATGCTAATTTTCTGTGATGGTGGCTTTTTTAAAGTAGTAACAATACATATAAAATGAAACCTGGCTCATCTCACGTGCTTTATGGATTTCCAATTCAAGCCCTATCCACTTACGATGACCATTCCCTCTTTTGTTGACTGGGACTTGGTTTTAGGAGTGTAGTGAAATTATTTTGCATGTATGTTTACAAGACATTAATCAGTCCCTACCACTTTAAAATGCGGATACAATAAATACAGTTGTATGGGCATGTAGCCCTTGATGGCTCTGCCACACAATGGCTATATGTCTTTGGGCAAATCTTAAAACGTGTCTGTGTGTATCGCAGTGTTGTGAGCACTTAACATATGAAACTGTCTGGTGACTGATACAATAAAACTCCTAGAAATATTTAAAACATGCCAAAAAATTTAACTTTCTACAGCACAGACAGCATCCCTAATAATTTGGATGAACCAACCTGGTCAATAGTTTAATAGTAGTAATTCCACTTTAGAATGACTCTAAAAAGCTCTTATTTTGATGAACCTGGTAAGTAATCAAAAAACTCTTGAAAGAAGTATTTATAATGTGATGTTTTTTCCTGAATGATGTCTGTATTGCACTAGAATAACTGAATTATAAAGGTACTATTGCACTGTCAGGTACACAAAGGTAAATGTTAGACCCTTAATTCCTTATAAGCTTATTAAAGAACCTTCTATTACTAGTTTTTAGTGCCAGATAGTTGAATATGGAGAAGACTTTATAAAAAATTAAATGTATTATCTAATAAATTACTCATTTTCCAGCAACTTAATAAAGACCTGCAAAACTATGTCTACCAAAGAAGAAAAATATATTTTTATCTTCACAAAGAGCTGTGGCACATTTAAAATACACCTGGCTCGGGCCTTCCCTGGTGGAACAGTGGTAAGAATCCGCCTGCCAATGCAGGGGACACGGGTTCAAGCCCTGGTCCGGGAAGATCCCACATGCTGTGGAGCAACTAAAGCCCCTGCACCACAACTACTGAGCCTGCGCTCTAGAGCCCGTGAGCCACAACTACTGAAGCCTGTGCACCTACAGCCCGTGCTCCACAACAAGAGAAGTCACTGCAATGAGAAGCCCATGCACAGCAACGAAGAGTAGCCCCCGCTCGCCGCAGCTAGAGAAAGCCCGTGCACAGCAATGAAGACCCAACGCAGCCAAAAATAAATAAGTAAAATGTATTAAAAAAAAAAAAAACACCTGGTTTAATTTCAGTACACTACTTGGTAGTTAAGAAATATTGATTATGTATTTTTGAAAAATAAGACACATGAGAATGCAGTAGGTTAGCTGTATATATTGTCTCAGGGAGGAGATCAATAGAGGACTTTTATAAAATATTCATTAAAGTTGGCAAAGTGTATCTAGGAGAGATGGGTAGGGGGAAGGTGGCTTTCTTCCTTGGCATTAAGTCTGTTCAGGTATATATGAATATGTAATAAATATCAGACAAAACATATACTTGATATTCTCCCATGAAGTTTATAGCAAAAATTGGATTGAAATTTTGTATCTAAGACTTGAATTTGAGGTGGTATCATTAAGCGTTTCAAAACAAATAGAAGTCATCCAACCTGGAAGAAATGGACATATTCTTAGAAAAGCAGAACCTTCCAAGACTGAACCAGGAAGAAATAGAAAATATAAACAGACCAATCACAAGCACTGAAATTGAAACTGTGATTAAAAATCTTCCAACAAACAAAAGCCCAGGACCAGATGGCTTCACAGGTGAATTCTATCAAGCATTTCAAGAAGAGCTGACAGTCATGCTTCTCAAACTCTTCGAAAAAATCGCAGAGGAAGGAACACTCCCAAACTCATTCTATGAGGCCACCATCACCCTGATACCAAAACCAGACAAAGGTGTCACAAAAAAAACTACAGGCCAATATCACTGATGAACATAGATGCAAAAATCCTCAACAAAATACTAGCAAACAGAATCCAACAGCACATTAAAAGGATCATACAACATAATCAAGTGGGGTTTATCCCAGGAACGCAAGGATTCTTCAATATACGCAAATCAATCAATGTGATACACCATATTAACAAATTGAGGGAGAAAAACCATATGATCATCTCAATAGACGCAGAAAAGGCTTTTGACAAAATTCAACACCCATTTATGATAAAAACTCTCCAGAAAGTAGGCATAGACAGAACTTATCTCAACATAATAAAGCCCATATATGACAAACTCAGAGCCATCATCGTTCTCAATGGTGAAAAACTGAAACCATTTCCACTAAGATCAGGAACAAGACAAGGTTGCCCACCCTCACCACTATTATTCAACATAGTTTTGGAAGTTTTAGCAATCAGAGAAGAAAAATAAATAGAAGGAATCCAAATCAGAAAAGAAGAAGTAAAACTGTCACTGTTTGCAGATGACATGATACTATACACAGAGAATCCTAAAGATGCTACCAGAAAACTACTAGAGCTAATCAATGAATTTGGTAAAGTAGCAGGATACAAAATCAATGCACAGAAATCTCTTGCATTCCTACACACACAGATGATGAGATATCTGAAAGAGAAATTAAGGAGACCCTCCCATTTGCCATTGCAACAAAAAGAATAAAATACCTAGGAATAAACCTACCTAAGGAGACAAAAGACCTGTATGCAGAAAACTATAAGACCCTGATGAAAGAAATTAAAGATGATACAAACAGATGGAGAAATATACCATGTTCTTGGATTGGAAGAATCAACATTGTGAAAATGACCATACTACCCAAAGCAATCTACAGATTCAGTGCAATCCCTATCAAACTACCAGTGGCATTTTTCACAGAACTAGAACAAAAAATTGCACAATTTGTATGGAAGCACAAAAGACCCCAAATAGCCAAAGCAATCTTAAGAAAAATGGAGCTGGAGGAATCAGGCTCCCTGACTTCTGACTATACTACAAAGCTACAGTAATCAAGACAGTATGGTACTGGCACAAAAAACACAAATATAGATCAATGGAACAGGATAGAAAACCCAGAGATAAACCCATGCACATATGGTTACCTTATCTTTGATAAAGGAGGCAAGAATATACAATGGAGAAAAGACAGCCTCTTCAGTAAGTGGTGCTGGGAAAACTGGGCAGCCACATGTAAAAGAATGAAATTAGAACACTTCCTAACACCATACACAAAAATAAACTCCAAATGGATTAAAGACCTAAATGTAAGGCCAGACACTATCAAACTCTTAGAGGAAAACATAGGAAAAACACTCTATGACATAAGTCACAGCAAGATCCTTTTTGAACCACCTCCTAGAGCAATGGTAATAAAAACAAAAACAAATGGGACCTAATGAAACTTAAAAGCTTTTGCACAGCAAAGGAAACCATAAACAAGATGAACAGACAACCCTCAGAATGGGAGAAAATATTTGCAAATGAAGCAATTGACAAAGGATTAATCTCCAAGATATATAAGCACCTCATGCAGTTCAATATCAAAAAAACAAAGAACCCAATCCAAAAATGGGCAGAAGATCTAAATAGACATTTCTCCAAAGAATATATACAGATTGCCAACAAACACATGAAAGGATGCTCAACATCTCTGATCATTAGAGAAATGCAAATAAAAACTACAATGAGGTATCACCTCAGAATGGCCATTATCAAATCTACAAACAATAAATGCTGGAGATGGTATGGAGAAAAGGGAACCCTCTTATACTGTTGGTGGAAATGTAAATTGACACAGCCACTATGAAGAACAGTATGGAGGTTCCTTAAAAAGACTAAAACTAGAATTACCATATGATCCAGCAATCCCACTTCTGGGCATATACCCTGAGAAAACCATAATTCAAAAAGAGACATGTACCACAATGTTCATTAGCCAGGACATGGAAGCAACCTAAGTGTCCATCGACAGATGAATGGATAAAGAAGACGTGGCCTATATATACAATGGAATATTACTCAGCCATAAAAGGAAAGGAAATTAAGTTATTTGTAGTGAGGTGGATGGACCTAGAGTCTGTCATACAGTGTGAAGTAAGCCAAAAAGAGGTAAACAAATACCGTATGTTAATGCATATATATGGAACGTAAAAAAAAAGGTTCTGAAGAACCTAGGGGCAGGACAGGAATAAAGACACAGACATAGAGACTGGACTTGAGGACACGGGGAAGGGGAAGGGTAAGCTGGGACAAAGTGAGAGAGTGGCACTGAAAATATATACACTACCAAAAGTAAAATAGCTAGTGAGAAGCAGCCGCATAGCACAGGGAGATCAGCTCGGTGCTTTGTGACCACCTAGAGGGGCGGGATAGGGAGGGTGACGCAAGAGGGAGGGGATGTGGGATCATACGTATATATACACGTATAGCTGACTCACTTTGTTACACTGAAGAAATTTACACAACACTGTAAAGCAATATACTCCGATAAAGATGTTTAAAAAAAAACCCCAAAAAACAGAAGTCATCAAATTCACAATTAAAATTAGAATACGTAAATTGTGACCTCCATACTTTATAATGAAATTGCTTATTCATAAAATAATATGCTTAAACTCATTGCAGTTTTGTATATAATAACCAAAGCAGCTGGGAATAAATTAATTTTTTCCCAGAGAATGTCTGTGTTTCTACTGTAATTTCATTAATTTTATAGGGGGAATCTGATTCCCAAGATGGAATAAAAAAAAAATTAGAGTACATCAAGCTTTTCTACCTCGTGTAATCATATGCCCTTTGTTGAGCAACCACTTGCATGCATGGTATCATACCTGTTCACACAGGTATGCTGTGGAAGAAAAATACCCAAGGTTTTACACTTAGATTTAGTCTTTTACTGCTGTTCAGGCTTACTGTAGAGATTTCTGAAATTGGGATCCCCAAAGACTTGACTCACCTACTTCTTCCCCTAACTCCTTCCACTCCCATTTTGCAGTGGAAAGAAAAAGAATTTGCTGGTACCATGATGAAGTGTCCCTGGACTAGCAAACTAAGTGTATGACAGGTTTATACCCCTGCTTCAATAGCGGTGCAAATCATTCCTATTTGAACTACAGGCACAAATGGCTTAAAGTCAGGAAACCTTTTGTATAAAGGGCCAGAGTAAACATTACAGACTTTGAGCTACATATGGTCTCTGTCAACAGCCCCCGCCAGCCTTTAGAAATGTAAACATTATTAGCTCTCAGGCTGTATAAAAGCAGGCCATAGGTTGAATTTGTCTAACAGGCCATAGTTTTGTTGAAACGAGTTGTAGGCCCAAGACGGAGCCACTCCTGCCTGGGTGCGGCCTCAGCAAACCAAAATTTAAATAACCTTCATGTCCCTGTAAATGCTCCGCTTGACCAGAAACACAGTATATCCAGTTGGCCAAACACCAAGCCAACTTTGGGCTCTCTACTCACCTCTTTGTTCCTTATTCTTCATCCTCCCACCTTCAGCCCCACTTTGAGCCCTTGCAAATGGAGAGTGCCTGCTTCATCAAGTGTCAGTTTGTTTGGACTGCCTAAATTGTCTTCTTTGATCATCTTTAACAGTCTCTGGTGATGAAGATGGAATCCAAAGCTGACTGCTTATGGCCTGTGGGACAAGATGCACAGGCGAACGACCCACTGAACCCTTTGCATTCATTGTTTTCTCATCAAAACCGAGGGCAAGCCACTTTTGGATTTGAGTCTCTGATCCCCCGCACACAGCTCTGATCCAAACCAACTTTATGTGAGGAAAAGCAAAGTGTATTCACACACACACACACACACACACACACACACACACACACACACACACGTGTATATATATTTCCCAGAAAAGTTCCAGGACAGCTATAATAGGAGCCTACAATGGGTGGCAGCAGTTAGGGGATGCATAAAGATAAGTCCACAGCATAAAGCACGGGGAGACTTGGAAAACTAAAACAAGAAATTAGTACTATTTGAACTAATGGCACAACAAAATCTAAGTAGCACAAGTCATACTATTAAAGTCATTTAGGGTGACTGCCACTTTCATAAAGAAATCTTCTCAGGCTTCCCTGGTGGCGCAGTGGTTGAGAGTCCACCTGCCGATGCAGGGGACACGGGTTCATGCCCCGGTCCGGGAAGATCCCACATGCCGTGGAGCGGCTGGGCCCGTGAGCCATGGCCGCTGAGCCTGCGCGGCTCCGCAACGGGAGAGGCCACAACAGTGAGAGGCCCGCGTACGGCCAAAAAAAAAAAGAGATCTTATCATTTAAGGATTAAATAGGTCAATTGCTAATGTGAATCTTGAAGCCAAAGCTGCAAAATTGGTGGGCATGGATCAAACACTTAAAAGATGTTAAAGCACTCGCCACCTAAATCTAAGGCTCCTGTGCTAAACACTGACACTGCGCCACCTGACAACCTCAAGAAAAATTCTGTGCAACAAGGTACACTGTAAAATACCACAAAATCCCCAACCTAGCAGTACACCTCTCTTAGGTATTAATTTGGTTCTCAAACATCCAATGCTTACCTAAGAATCGGGATCCTTGAGTTTCAAAGAATTGAGCACTCCACCTTCCGGCACACCTGCTTATTTTGTCTAATAATTGTGGTCCTGGAAGCTGTAGACATCTACAAAAATGGCAAGTCTCACTAAGACAACCTAGCATTACAATGGCTATCATGGGGAACATTCCAATTAGACATATTGTTTAAGAACCACACTTGAAAGTGTTTCCAAATCAACCAGAATGGGACACCTATTTTAATTGGTATGCATTAGATTCCAAAAGGCTTCAAAATTCCCAATCAACCTCATTGAAAGATTCAACGCAAAAGGCTAATTTTTCATTAAAGAACGAAACAAGACAATAAGATCAACGTGACTCCTAAAACTCCCCTCTATTTCCTTTACCCAAGTACTCACTGTCTACTAATCCTCTTACCTGAATTGCCTTTCCATTCTGAAGAGACAAGACCAAAAACAAAAATTCAAGTTGGTTTTCAAATTGCAGCATCTCCAAGGCCAGAAACCTAAGATAATAATACCCACCCCCTCCCCTGAACTTGAATACCCCCATATCTTCTCTCAAAGGAGGGCCCTCATGTGGGTCCCTCCCAGGGTTGATGGGACTCTGAAGGATTCTGATAAACTTCTATCAGTTATTCCCTGAAACAGCCAAGTGGAAACTAAAATTAAAACTCATGGAAAACCTTGTCAAATTCTGGTAGATACCAGAACTTACACTCTTCACTATAAACTCCACTCTCCGGGGTATGCAGAATGGGGTTCTGGGGAAACTGGCAGAAGCCACAGCCAGAGGTGAGAATTCCTACCAATGTCACCTCTTCCTGAACCCTGTAGTTGCTGGTCAAGAGAGAAATTTCACGTCCTTCCTTTTTCAAATTCAGACCCTTGGGAATTTGATTTGGGGAACTCATTGGTTATTGATCCTTTCTGTCCCAGGGATAACTATTGCCTTCTTGTGTCCTGAGAACTTGGCTTTCTGCCTGCTGGCACATGCAGGTTGTTGGTTCTTATGTATGGAGGCAGCTCAGCCATCAGGCCCCAGAATATGGTTGGACAGAAATGTGGGTTGTATCCCATTTGCAGCCTACCAACTGTTGCCAGCTCTCAGAGGAACTGTCCAAGTACTTCATTCTTTTGGTTATCTTTGGGAGTGGCTCTAGATCTTGGGAGTCTATTTTGGTGGTGTTCAGTACTGCCAGGAATAGTTACTGTTTGTCCAGTTTGAAACTTGATAAGGTATTTGAAAGAATTTTTTTTTTTTTAAAGTAACTTTATGGTCAGAAGTTGGCTGAACTAGAAGCTGATATTCAGAGCCAGACAGAAACTTTTTAGGCTTTCTCCCCTCCCCCACCCCCAAGCTAAAAATAAAACTATGTACCCAGAGGGGAGAAAAAAATATTCCAAACAACTCTAAATCTAGAACATAGGAATCTTTTAATTTTTATCTTAGTTGAAGATCTTCTCCCTGATATAAAGAAGCAAACTGAAGATAAAGTAGATGGTCAAGAGGATGATCAAAAGGTGGTACTAGGCCCATTCTAGGCCCAAGACAAAGCCACTCCTGCTGGGGGTGCCACCTAGGCAAACCAAAACTTAATAACTTTCATGTCCAATAAATGCTCTGCTTGACCAGAAACGCTGTATATCCAGTCAGCCAATCACCAAATACCAAGCAAACTCTGGTCTCTGTACTTACTTCCTTGTTCCTTATTCTTTACCTCATAAAAACTTCCTGCCTTCCACCCCGTTTTGCTGTTCTCTGCACCCCTGCAAATGGAGACTGCCCTCTTCATGAAATGTTAAATGAAGTTTGTTTCGATTACCTAAATTGTCATCTTTAATCATTTTAAATAGTTTGCAGACCTGTCTTAGTCTAGTTATTAGAAAGTCTTAGGCTAAAATATTTTTGATGCAAAGATGTCTAGGCTACACATGTAGGGTTAGCTAAACAACCCATGACAAACTGTAATTCAAAACACCAAAGCTGACGTTAGTAGCAATTTATAATTAAAACCAAAGGATAGCAGTGATTGAAAACCACAGTCAGCCACTGATAAAACTGATGCTTAAGCACCTTCCCAAGGATTTTAGGAGCTTTCAGTACCTGTGGAGGTATCCAGGCTTAAGATACTTTACAACGTTGTCTAGTACTGTCTAGTACCCAGGCTTCCTAGAAGACACTACATTAGTCTATAGCAAATTTTATCAACATAATTTAATTCAAACACTCAATTTCAGAAATCCTTTATAAATTCATATATATTGCTTACCTTAATAGTATCAGGCACTAGTAGAAATGGAAGTCAACAAATTTTAAGTCATTGACTTGTAAGAACTTTTTTGGATTGGTTTCACAGCCCACTAAAAGACAATACTGGTTGACATAAAACCCAGCAATCTCACTACTGGGCATATACCCTGAGAAAACCATAATTCAGAAAGAGTCATGTACCACAATGTTCATTGCAGCACCACTTACAATAGCCAGGACATGGAAGCAACCTAAGTGTCCATCAACAGATGAATGGATAAAGAAGATGTGGCATATACATACAATGGAACATTACTCAGACATTAAAAAGAAACAAAATTGAGTTATTTGTAGTGAGGTGGATGGACCTAGAGTCTGTCATACAGAGTGAAGTCAGGCAGAAAAAGAAAAACAAATACCGTATGCTAACACATATATATGGAATCTTAAAAGAAAAAAAATGGTTCTGATGAACCTAAGGGCAGGGCAGAAATAAAGACACAGATGTAGAGAATGGACTTGAGGACAGGGAGAGGGGGAGGTAAGCTGGGGCAAAGTGAGAGAGTAGCATTGACATACATACACTACCAAATGTAAAATGGACAGCAGCTAGTGGGAAGCGGCTGCATAGCACAGGGAGATCAGCTCGGTGCTTTGCAACCACCTAGAGGGGTGGGATATGGAGGGTGGGAGGGAGACGCAAGAGGGAGGAGATATGGGGATATATGTATATGTATAGCTGATTCACTTTGTTATACAGCAGAATCTAACACAACATTGTAAAGCAATTATACTCCAATAAAGATGTTTAAAAAAAAGATAATACTGGTTGAGGTATTAAAAACAGTAACAACTGGAATCTCTATAAAGCATATTTTGCTTTCTGCAATAGGACAGAGGTGGAATTTGTCTGAATCCATAGTTTTATGTATAGAAGGGAATTTGATTTCTGTAAGTCTCTTCAGAGCACAGTCTATAGTGGCAAAAAGAAAAAAAATCCTCCTGTAAGATGAACGTCAAAACCTTTATTCTGGACCTTTTGTATTTTGGGCTTTTCTAACATACACCCTCATCAGTAAATGCTTTAAACAATCAGATTAGAGAACCAGCATCATTGCCAAAGCATGGGACCTGGTGGCTCACTGAGCTTGTTGTCTCTCCTATTAAGAATGCCCTGATTTTCTTTGGGAAAATGTCACTTCTCATATAAGTACCTTCCCCTTCCAAGGCTGAGACATTTGTTTAACCCTGGTTGATCCTTATATTCCATCGCCTCCCCTCAGTGAGAACTAGGCTTCAGCCACTGTTTTCTGACTGAATTTTCTGGCTCACTTGTCTTGGATTAAAGGCAGTAGAGGACATGGGTAAAGAATTCACATTCACAAGTATGCTCATATATGGCAGACGATATTAAAATAGCCTTTCTTCCACACCACATTTGAAAATGTGGGAAAGATAGAATTTTGCTAAATGTTTAACTTCTAAGGAAGGATTTTTTTTCTAGGACTCAATTAGGACTATTATTCTAGTTAAAAACACATTTAAGAATCAAAGAGAAGGCTTTTCCCACCCCCATCAATGTAACATCTAGAAAATATTCAAAACGGAGTTTTAAAAATACTTGTAATATCTGAGAGTCAGAACTTTCCAAACTTTATAGGTGAAATTAACATAGGCAAACTTTCAAAGTGACTTATAAATTCCCCACTTTTTGTGTCCCCCCCCACCCCCCCCAAGCCCCACCTCTTCCAATAGGTTTCAGACAAGTAGAATATTTCATGGCATCTTTGGTTCTCCTTTCAGGGGGGTGGGACTCCTCTATTGAATATTATCTATCACCCTCTTCCTTCCTGTTTGCTAAATTAACTTTCTGCTTAGTTAAAGCTGGTGAAATCCATGTGTTAGAGTTTTTTAAAAAAGTTTTCCTATTATTTTATGGACTAGTAGATCATCCCTATATGTATTGATTTTACAGAGGAACATATAAAGGCAGTAATGGAGACCCGAACTAGTTAACATTCTACTGCATGACATACAGTAATTTTTCCATTAAAAATACCTTGTTGTGGTAAAATATTCACAGTAAAAATTCATCAAAGCTGATTTTTATTAAAATCAAAGCACCAGTTGACTCCCGCAAATTAAAAACAACAACGAAGACTACTGTCTCAGATATCCTTCACAATAAGTGAAACCTTCATGGGCAGAGAAATCTGTGATCTGATTGGCTAGCATTATTCTCACTCAAAAGCATGAGCCACCAACCTGTGAATTTTAGTAAATTCACACCAAAGATGAAGGGGCAATATAAATAAAAAGACATGAACTCTTAACTTACATGAGGTTATATAATACTTTAAAAAATATGTATATGCATGGTTATTTTAAATGAGGGCCTCTATTTCAATAATTAGATGGTTGAACTCATGGTTATGTCCATAATTTTAATGGTCAATCAGATCACTCAATTTCTCTCATTCATAACAGATACAGATAAACAGAAAATAAATATACCTTCTATTTAAACCTAAAAACCTTTTGCTTCAGTGCAGCAACCTACTGTTGGGATTCACGTTCACTTGTAGATCAGGCCTCAACAAAAGGGGGAGTTCCTCCTTTCATTGTCTAACTAGTCTCTCCATGGAACCCCAATTTAAAAGCTTAAACACTGTAACAGAATAGAAAGTTGAAACACAAATTCATAAATGGAGCAATCGGCTATATACTCACCCTTTCGACTGTGGAGTGAATCTTTTTTGAAAGCATTCCTAAGTTGTATTACATCTACACTACTGTGTAGTAGTAAAATGTGGAGCCTATTCTTTAGCTTGGAAAAGAAAGTAAAGGTACCAAGGGAAGAGGACATTTTCCTCTCAGGACCTTCCAATTTCCTACACTTCTATTCAGAAAAGGTAAGCAGGGCCTGTTAATTTAAAGGACAAAATAACTGCATTGCCAGGTGCTGAAGTACAGTAGTATTTTGAATTTAATATGGTATACATTATCCATTTATACTTCTACCAAAGCCATGTAAGTCACTAACTGTGTACTGGGTTTCCTTTTTGCTGGAAAGATCAGATGCTTGGCACCTGGGAAAGCTTTCGATGAGTTTCCCAGGATTGAGTATATTCTAGCTGCCACATGGCCTGCTCATCATGTGATCCTATTCAGCACTGGGGGGGGTCTTGCAGATATGACATAAGGCTATTGGTTCTAAATCCAGAGGGTAATCTCCTGGAGTTTTTGATCAGAGGTAAACACTGGAGTTTTTTAAGTTTAGGTCAAGGTTGCTTGAGTTGCACTGACCTTTTGAAAGGAATGCTCTCCAAATGGGCATGAGGTATAGTTAGGCTCATCTTACAGCTTACTACTATTATAATTTAAGGACTACTTCGCTGGGATCCACCTGGACACACAGGCACCTGTTAATAAGGTCACAGGACTTTAATTTTCAGATCATTAAGAAAATGTTATTTGGAGAAATACTTTTAGTATATATTATGTATGATTACAGGAAAGATGGTTTTCAAGTGCCTTTCATTCTGCAAAAAAATGATAAAGGTGAAAGAAAAATATTGTTTGAAAAGATTATTATGGCACTGAATAATAACAGTGAAAGTTGTGGGTATATTAGTAGAAATTCTGGCTCAGATGCATTTACAAACTTATAAGTTTTCTCTCTTAAGTGCTACTTCCCTTTGTGATCATCCTCAAAATTTACCTGTGGTGCCCTGCTTTAACTCAGGAGACAAGTATCGAAGAAAAAACTATCATAAGAATAGTATTCTAAAATAAAAACAATAAACTTATTTGGAAAAGCTCCACGGCTGCTGTGCTAAAAATGCTGGAGCAAAAGAAGACAATTGGCGGTAATATGCACTATTATCAAAATTTGTTCAAGTCTTTGGAGAATAAATGTCAAACACATATTCAAAACAATACAACAACAACAACTACCACCCTAAAACACATATTTGGAAAAGTGATTAAGACTTTTTAACCTTTAGTACATAACTGACATATTATGGACTAAACCTAAGTGTACACAGGAAGGATGCTCTTGCCAGTAAGTTCTTTTCTCATTTTATCTTTAGCAGTATCTGAAAACCCAAGGACTTAGCCACAGGATATTTTCAACTTGTCCATTTTAAGAACTAATGACTTGTGGATACAAGCAAATCCTCTAGGTTTAATTCATGGGAGATGACACTATCCAAAGGATAAAATTCTTTCAAGTCAGCTATATTTCCATTCTATCAGCCTAGAGAGGAAAATTTCCTCAGCCAATTAATGTTTTATAAATAAAGGTTTACTTTGGCAAACTAAAAAAGTTCACATATAAATATACTGTCAAATGTTAGATTAGCAAATGGCACAATAATTTTCTTCTATCTTAACCTAGTTTTCTTCTTTGATACTGAACAACAAGTAAAAGGAATAAATGAAAGTCAGTAAACTAGCTAGGTCTGACGCATTAAGAATATGCTTGCCCTCAGAAGGTAGGTCTTTTGTATCTCTATCAGGAGAATGAAAATGAAGTCCAGAATTAAGTCAGATGAAAGATTCAGTTTGAGGTTCTGACTCTGAAGAATGGGAAATAGATGCTTCAGAAAAAAATGTAAATTTCACTCTAATTTCCTCCAGTTGCCTGCTCCCAAATTCCACAACACACTTCATTCCAATTTATGAAGACAGATGAAAACCACAAAAACTGGTCCCTTCCAGGGGAATTTATATTTAATGCCCAATAGGGTATAAGTTGAAGAATCCTTACATCAAATACGGCACACACTGCTGTATTGCATATCCTGGACAGCTCCACTAAAAGCCATACTGAAAACAATGAGTCTTGTTATAAAAGGATCACCTGCACAGTTAAAAAGCAAACAACAAACCACACATAGACACACAGCAAAACCAAACGAGTACACTTACTTCCTCAGTGGAAGAAGGTAGGTTTAGAAATGTACGAAAAATGGGCTTGAAAACCTGCTATACCAAACACACCTCTATAGACAGGAAAAAAACAAAAACAAAAATCAAACATCTGTTTTCCTTTTTCTTTAATACAATTGCCATCTTACATGATATACTATTAGGTGCCTTCTTAATAGCATCTAATCTACCTTTTCGTTGCACCAGTGGGCATCCTAGGATAGAACTCTTATTACCACTCATATTCATTGGAGTACTGCTCTTACGTACAGTACACCTAACTCATGGTTGGTCCATTGTTAATGAGTAGTGGTATTTTCTAAAAATGGATTAACGCACACATCCACACCACATTAAATTTTCAACTTAGAGTTCAAACAAAGTCTATTTCCTTTCTATAGTTGCTATCACTCCAGACTGCAGTTTGAAATCCAATAAGTGGGGAGAATGTCTTTTTATTTTGTTGTTGATGCTTCTTTCTTTATTCCTTTCTCCTTCCTTCCTCCCTCTTTTTCTTTCTTAATAAGAAGGTTAAAAGAAATGGGTTATTAAGGAAATCAGAGTCTAGTAAACATTGAAAACTTAAAGTGGTCACAAGCTCTTCTTGGTAATGATGTTAAATTACTGACAAAAATGTTTTTTGAAAACAAAAAAAAAAATCTAAAAACCAGCACACGCCAGTGGTGTTGCTTATTTAAGCAACTGGCGTTCCTCTATGCTTTTGAGGCGTTTCTTCCGGGGCTGTACAAAGTCATCATCTGAGTCATCACTAAATTTATTATCTTCTGATTCATTCCTGAATTCTACTTTAGGAAACCGTTTTTCTGGATAAAGGTTCTTCAGAAGTTCTTCAAAATAGCTTTCAAGTTTTATACCAGCATTGGCTACTTCTGAATCAGGCTGTTGAATAAAAATAAGAATTAAAAAAAATTTTTAGATAGTCAATAAAGTCGTGGATTTCTCACATTTTTGTTCCCTTCTAACTGAAGATTATGAATATCAGTGGATTGTTTTGGAAAAAATGTTTATGTATAGCTTTGATATAAAGTAAACAAAAGTCTGGGGCTAGACAAAATCTAGAGGAGATCAGATAAGAAGTAAATAAAAGGCTTTGACTCATCTGGATTACCAAAGAGGTATCACAGAGATGCCATAATCAGAGAATCATCTAACAGGTATTTTTAGAACAAATTAAATGAAACATGGAACTCTGGAATGAGTAGCCAATACAAAGGACAAACTATCAACAAAAGGCTATAAGTCTGATAGATGTTTAGATAAACTAACAGATGATAAAGTTTTTGAGAAAATTCTTAATTAAGAACTATCTAAACCACATTCTTAATATTTTAATATCAACATCACAAAGACTAAACTCTGGTGAAGTGCCATATTTCAAGAAATAAAGGTGCTTCTGGGTTAGATAAAAATATTTTCTAAATTGTTTTCAAGTTGTCACCATATAATAAATCTTTGAATATACATGTGGATAAAGTCTTCCTAACTACCTCTTTCATTCGCTGACAGACTTGAACTTTTGGTTATTTATGCTACCACAGATAGATATCTTGATCTCCTCGTTTGTCGGTAAGGTGTTTGGTTTAACATTACTTTCACATTGCTATTATTTTTTTTTCTTCTCACCTCATTGAATTCAGCACAGTTTTGAAAGATCAATCTAAAATCAGCTACAAAATCTTCAGGCTTTGTATACATGGAATAATCTTCTTGTAGTCTTTTCTTGATGGTTGACAAGTCCATTGGATTTTTAATTATTTTGTAATAATCTGGCACCTTTCAAAAGATATGAGATGCTATAATAAATAAATTCTACCTGGTCCTATATAAATCCTATAAGAAGTAGTATAAAATTCAGATTGTTCTCATGGCTTTTCTCTGTTCTATTTTGTCATTGATAAGGAAATCTATTCAGCAAAATTTACAAGTGCCTGAATGCTTCCACACACTGGTAAATGTTTAGTGTCACTTTTATCAAAAATCTTCACCAGTTATTTTTAATGAAAAAAACTTACCACATTTTCCCTCTTACTATTCTCCTTCATTATTAAACAAAAAGCAATCAGTAGAAAAAGTATTACTTCTAGTAAGATTTGACATGCTTTTGCTGCATGTGTTATAGCAAGTGGGCTTTGAATCTGGGTTTGAACCCCAGCTCTGCTACTCACTAGCATTCTCCTGGGTAAGTTACTGGGTTCAGTCATTTCACTGAACCTGTTTCTTCATATTTCAAATAGAAATAATTCTACCAATCTCATAGGATTTTGTAAAGACTAAATGAGATGATATATATTAAGAAAAAGGGGGCTATTTTGCTGCTGCTATTAATGCCAAATGTAACTATAAGCCAACATCATAAAAAGTGCCAAATCCTAGGTTAACTTTTTAAATGAATAAAGTTTTTACTGGCACATTTTTGCCCTGGCTCTTTTGGGTACAAAGGGCCCTTCCCCCTAAAAACTATTTACAGTGGATCCTTGAACTGTGCAGGTACACTTATACACGAATTTTCTTCACTGAATTCATACTATATTACTACAGGATCTGTGGTTGGTTGAAGTTGCAGATACAGAGGGCTGACTGTAAAGTTATATGCAGACTTTCAACTGTGCAGAGAGTCGGTGCCCCTAACCTCTGTCTTGTTCTAAGAGTCAACTGTATTCCTTTTTCCTATCTCAACTTCTCAAAACTTGTTTTCAGGACAGAAGTTCACTGCTTATCAGCTCAATGTATTTGCTAAGCTTGTTTTCTTTTCTAATGTTGCATTAAATTTTCTAAATTTATTGAACTGTTCAACAAATCTATTAGCTTTTTAAAGGAATTTCAGACCTCAGAGAAGAACACATTTTGAGTAGCAGGCCATTTCCAGCACTCTAAAATTATGCACTGAAGTCACATCAAATTTTAAATATGAAGCTTTTTGAAGTCAATGGTAAACACACACAAACACACACCTCTTCCTCTACTGTTAAAGTCTACTTATTACTTGAAGTTTGGACCTATAAATCAAAATGTGTACAGAGATTTGGAGAGGTCTTTATCTCAAATGGCAAGTTTTTTTCCCAACAGCTTTAGGATATATACCTAAAACTCCTGAGAGAGAAACAATTGATAGAAATCATCCCAGGGAATAGTAGGTAAAATACATGAGATGAGAAGAAAGAATATATGAGAAAAGAAGTTTTGGGCCAGTTTGTTAACCTTAAAATGTGCTTAAGATTAAAGCATGCAGTATTTATTAATAAGCTTTAAGATTTGGATTAATGTAAGAAACTTACTATTGAAAAATGGTACAGAAACTAGATTGTCATAAATTTCAGAAAAATCATCCCACTGTACAAAAAAAGCACAAAATAACATCCATACTTACAGTTAGAGGAACTGGGTCTTGAAAAGCCAGGCTCATTTCATGGCAATAAAGAAATAAAAGTAGGCGTTCACACTTCTAAGCAATAAGTAAATAAATAAAATGAAAATATAATGAAATAATGAAGTCACGGCTAATTTTTAGCAACAACGTTACAGGTCTCAAAGTATCAGAATAAAGGTTAAAACCAGATGAATACAAGAAAAATACTGACACTTGGAGCTTTGCTGTCCATTTCAATCATTTACTACAGTGTACTGTTTGACATTTTGGGGTGTATGTCATATATGAGAGCAGTCGTTATAATTACAGGAACAAAAGCAGTATCACTAGAAACCTATCTGAAGTTCTTTAAAAATATATTTCCACTTCTCTCTCCAATTTGTGTACTGAATTATTAATAGTACACAAATTAATAGAAGAACATCCATATGTTGAGATCCAGAGGTGGAGCCCCTGCCATGGGGTGTTGGGTCCTAAAGACCCCCCCTCTGAATGCAGATGGTTCCATCATGTACTCTGCTACTTCTCTGCTTACAAGTTTACCCCAATAAACACTGTGTAGCAGTGGCAGTGCATGTTTCAGCTCTCTCTTGCACGACAACTTTCATACTGACTGTTCTACTTAATAATTTAGCAAAGGAGCTTCTTTAGTGATAAAGAAGTGTTGACTTAGTAGCTTTAAATGTTAATTACAGTTAAATCTATTAGCTAGCTTTGAGGTATAAATCTAGTGCCATCTGGTGAAAGGATGTAATTATTTCCAGGAAGAGTAAATAGAAAAACCCATCTCTTTGGTGCCAATTCTTAACAAATTCTGAGGAAGAAAACATATCTGAATCAAATCCGAAACTGACTAAAGGTAGACTAAATTTAAAAGTCTAAATCTGCCATTATTTAAGACTGTTATTTTTTTGTGGAAAAAGAGTACTAAAGAAAAAAGCAGTATAAAATTGGACTGAATATACACGTCTTTGATGAAGACACATCTGCATTACAGTAATGCATCTAACCAAAACAACTGTTTAACAGTCTAGGTTGGAAACTTACCCTTTTATCTATTGGTGTTAGTTTGATAAGGCCTTCAGTTTTCTTTTTTTCTGAGTTGTGAATGGGAGCATCACAATCATATTCAACCTCTGGTTTAGATAAGTCTCGGCAGAAAGTGCAAATCCACTCTCCACTGTTGGGGTATAAAGTATCTGGCTGAGTTCCTAATGCATCATTGCTCTCTTCTTCACCACCTCCCTTTCCCACCTCCCTCCATGCCATCTATTATGCAGAATTACTTATTTGGCATCAGTGTTAATCACTGAGGATTTAGCACACATCTGCTTTGTACGTGGTACCATGCTGCGTGAGCTTGCAAGCAGAAATAGAGTTCACAGGCCTAAGTGGTAAACGTTAGCCTAGTTAAGGAGGCATGAAATATACACAAAATAAAAAAATAAACACACACATTAATCTATGGCTGATGTGAGGCACAACTGACCTTTCCCCCCAAATGATTTAAGAAAAAGAAGCACTCTTGGTACTGTTCTTATAACTTTAAAATTATAAATATTTATTTATTTATATTTATTTTTTTTTTCGGTACATGGGCCTCTCACTGTTGTGGCCTCTCCCGTTGAGGAGCACAGGCTCCGGACACGCAGGCTCAGCGGCCATGGCTCACGGGCCCAGCCACTCCGCGGCATGTGGGATCTTCCCGGACCGGGGCACGAACCCGTGTCCCCTGCATCGGCAGGCGGACTCTCAACCACTGCGCCACCAGAGAAGCCCTGAAATTATAAATATTTAAAAGTACAGCCTTGGAAGGGACTTCCTGGTGGTCCAGTGGTTAAGACTCCATGCTCCCAATGCAGGGGGCCTGGGTTCGATCCCTGGTCAGGGAACTAGATCCTGCATGCTGCAACTAAGAGCCCTCATGCCGCAACTAAAAGATCCCTCATACTGCAACTAAGACCCGGCACAGCCAAATAAATAAATAAATATTAAAAAAAAAAAAAGAAAAGAGTCTTGGGGACAAGGCTCACTTAAACAAACAAAACCTACAGCCTTTGAAGAACTAAGATATCAACCCAGTGGCTCTTCTTTATGACCATGATCATCTCATAGGGTTTGAGAATTTACTCAAGATATTTGTGAACAATACAGCTCAATGGCTGGCAAATAAGATGCACTAAATTATGGCAGTGTTGTGCATAAGGATAACACTTTATGGTACTTCCCTTGTAATAATTTAAAGGGCCAGTTATTTTTTTTTTCTCGTCATAACAGACTAGGTTTTTGAGAGAAGCACTGGGAATGGGAGGGCAGGGTATGGGAAACCCTGTGTTGAAAATTTTGGCGTATGCATTTATGCCAAGTGGACTTCTTTTTAAGTTTTTACAAAGGTTTTATGTTACAGTGATCACCAAAAGTTTATTGCTGTTATTATTTATAATGAAAGAATGTAAGAAAGGGAAGCAAACACCATCTTACCTTGGAAAATTTGCCAATGTGGGCACATGACAAGAGAGATGGAATACTTTGGGACATTTCTCACAGCATAGGAGTTCCCCTCCATTCTGACAAACTGCACACCAGTCCTCATTGGGGTCATCCTCTTTCCTTGTCTCTCCAACGTGAAGGGGTGACTTCTGTGAGGCATCTAGCCACTCAGACTTTCCATTTGAGGAATTTTCCTGGTTAAGTCCAGGCTGATCTCCTGTGCTGTCAGGGGCATCTGATCTTAACACAGACTCTTCAGATGCAGAGCTCTGACTACTATTTAAGAGCAGGGAGGTGAGTATGCTTCTTGGATAGTTGGTCTGCAGTGGAAAGAGTTAACATATGCATATGGGTATCTTAAACTGCCATTCTTTATTAGCACTACTGCAATTCTGGACTGCAGTCTGCCCACTCATGAGCACCTGGTTATTTCAAAGGAGTCTGTGAATCTGCATGAGACCAGAATACGTTTACTGCTAACTGTCCCTAATGGTAAAGAAGACATGGACCTCTACTGAAAAATATCTTCAAAACAGAAGATCAGCAGCTGTAACAGGGTGTGGATAACACAGGGAAAATCTTTGAATCTGCGATGGCTATAGCAACGGGTGGGTACTGTAGAAGTCAACCACGTGAACTATAAATACATTTTACTGGAGCTGTTAATTCAAAGTATATCTAAACACAAAACAGGCCTACTATAGATTTTTTATCATTCATAAAAAGGTATACTGCTTTAATTCTTAGAAGTAATTTCACCTCTGCAAGTGCCATTAATAACTTTAAAATGAACCTAAATGTTGTTTGAGCCTAGAATGGTGAAAATTTCAAATTAATAACAAAATCTATTATCTCCTTTAAACATTTTTAAACATTTTGAAGTAATAAATGTACATTTAGTTAAAAGCACAGGTATACAATATCATTCCTTGGAGGCAATTATTTTCAAATTATTTAGCTTTTTCCTCTGCTATTTACCTCCATACTTCTAAACAGTATGCTTATACTATAATTTTTCAGATTTTCAAATTTAAACATATTTTCAGTTTTTTTTTTTTTTGCGGTACATAGGCCTCTCACTGTTGTGGCCTCTCCCGTTGCGGAGCACAGGCTCCGGAGGCGCAGGCTCAGCGGCCATGGCTCATGGGCACAGCTGCTCCATGGCATATGGGATCCTCCCGGACCAGGGCACGAACCCGTGTCCCCTGCATCGGCAGGCGGACTCTCAACCACTGCGCCACCAGGGAAGCCCTTCAGTTTTAAATGTATATATTTTCCCTTCTATGGAAGATCAGATTTTTCCTTCCTGATTCTCCACACCCTCCTTATACTTACACACACCATTCATACCATCCTCTGAACATAGTTTTATTAAGCACTGTTTTCTTTTTAGTTGGTAGGCGCCAGTATAACTGTTTATAGCCAGCATCTATTCCAGCTGGTCAGTATCACTGCTGTACTGGTTAAGTATCCTGAAAAATCAATTTTTGGTCAAATGCATATTCATGTTATATCCTGATTATATCTAGTTTTTATTTAAATTTGTATTCAGGTGTTTGTTTATATCATTATGACTATATACTGTTCATTGCATAACCACAGAATGTACTATGACTACACTTCCTTTTTGTCTAACTTTTTGTTTTTCCTGTGAGTCAATAATTACCATATTTTAAAATTTAATACATTTGCTTATTTTTCTAGATATCTAAGTCATTCTCACAATCCCCAACAGGGTTATAAAATGTTTCTCAATACTGTCAAAGCATTTTTCTCCCACTACATACATTCCTAATGGAGTCTTCTGTCCTCCTCCTACAGGGTGTACTGAAGGAGCTGTTGTACTGGGGACTAACTACCCTTTTCTTTGCCTCTCTTCTGTGTTAGATCCCAGAAATGGGATCTTATGTCTTTCTCTTTCTGGTTTAATTCATTTTTGATGAAGCATATTCTCAAATATCTTCCTCAAATATCTTCTCAAATGAGTGCATGGAATTAAGTTTTTGAGAACCTGCATGCATGTCTAAAAATGTTTACTTAATCTTTACACATAATTGATAATTTGCCTGGGTACAGAATCCTGGCTACAAAATATCTTTCCTCACAATTTTGTTATTTTCTCTGTTGGCTTCCAGCTTTGAGAGTCTGTGTTGAGGACTGGGTGACACTATGATGTCTGATCCATTATATAAGGTGTTTCTTTCCTTTGGAAGCTTTTAGAACCTGTTTAGAATACTGGTATTCTGAACTCGATGAGGATATGACTTGAGTCTTTTCTTCATTTAATTGTTCTGGTACTTGGTAGGCCCTTTCAATTCAGATGCTCATGCCCTTCAGTTACAGGAAGTTTCCTTGTATTATTGCTTTGGCAATTACCTCCCATGTGTTTTACTCTGTTCTCTCTTTCAAATGCCCAACCTCCTCATTTAACCTCTGACTTTTCAAACTCTTCTCCCTGTTTGCCATCCATCTTTTTGTTTTGATCTACTGAAAGATTTAAATATAATAGTTTTTATCTCCTACGAGCTATTTAAAAGTTTCTCTCATCCTATCCCTCAAGTAGGAGTAGTATTGCAATCATAATATAATTACATTTTGAGCCCTAGATTCTTCATCTGATTCTTGTTTCACTATAACAACAGGAAAATCATAATTTTCAGGTGGTCCACTGTTTTCTTGTTTTATTCGGATTGGCTCCAACATGACCACTGGGACTTTGTGTGTAGAATCAGCTCCTGCTGGTTTGCTGGAAGAGCCAGAGCTATAAGTATAAGAAAAAAAGAAAGAAAGAAAGAAAAAAAAAATCTAAGAAAGCTACCTTAAGTATCTTAAAAGAAGGTATAATAATAGCTTTTCGGAGTAATGCTGTATCTTCACAGCAATGGTAACTATGTTACATCAGCAATAAATCATACATAACTGAAATGCATCTGCTGTATGCAAAATGTATGCAATATGTTCCACATATTAACCTATCAAAATGGTTACATTACATACCTGGAAAGGTATTTAAATAAATTTAAATAAAACCTGAATTAAAACTGACTTCAATATCCTGAGGCTCTAAAATTGGGCAGCCAGGTCTTAGAACTATCTTAGAATTAGCATCTTTTTTTAGGATTTTCCTTTCGTTCTCAAGTCAGTGACAAAGAGAAGTCTAGGCTCACATTAACGATTTACTGTCACAAAGTGTGAAGATAATTAACTAGGTTCATAATTTACTGGTGTTCTGCTATTTTAAAAAATGTAGTGCAACAAAAAAGCCATTTACAGATAGCTACTCTGTTCTCATAGGATTAAAGGCAAACTTTTCCCCTTCAGAGTATGCTACTTCCATACAATTAGGAAAGTAAGAATTGGGTTCACTATCTAGGAGAAATTTGCAAGCATTATGAGTGGGTGTGTAACACATAAAATACAGTTTCAACAACTGTAAAACAGAATCAATGTTTGGTTATTAGAAATGTCAGAACACCAATTTTAGTATAAAATTATTATTTGTTTTCCCTAAGTTTTTATTTGTGCATGTTCCTATATAGTGCAGTGTGTTACACAGAATTCATTTTTGTTTTTTCCTTGCTATTATACTAAAGTCAAATGTATTTTCTTATTTTCAACAAATAAACATTTTTGTATCTCTAAAGATAAAATTGTACTCTACTAAACCCATTGATTTATTACATTAACATATAATATATAATAATTATTAAACATTTAACTTAAAAGTTAAAAATAAGGGAAATTGCTTAAAATGTATTGAGTACCAAAGCATGCTGAACACTGGCGAGAGAAATCTAGTTACAGATTTTATAGGCTAGAGAATAAGTTAAGTCAGTTTACCTTCCTCGGCTCCCAACGCTGGAGGCACTAGGTGAACGTATTGGTGGGTGTACACTTGTCATAGTAACAGGTCCTGAGATCATACACATTCGTAAAATGAATTAATAACTGTATTTAATTCCTACTCAATGTTCTCACTTAGTATTACATTGAAACTGGAAACACATAATGAAACTATATAAAACGAGTAGCTGCTGAACTCCCAGCACAGTCTAAAGTCCCCCTAAACTGGCAGGGCTGTTCAACCTCAGCAGTACTGACATTTGGGCACAGATAATTCTTTGATGTGGGGGCTGTATGTGCATCGCAGGGATGTTGAGCAGCACCCTCGGCCCCTACAGTTATTAGATGCCATGGCACCTCTACATACTCAGCATCCAGGGGTGTGACAATCAGAAATGTCTGCAAACACTGTCAAATGTCCCATGTTAGAGTAACCAGGGTAGGAGCTTAGTGAGGACACTAATGCCAGCAAAAGCTACAGAGGACAATAAAAAGTTGGTAGGGCTGGTATAAAAGCAGTCCAAGAGAGAAAGCCCCACAGAGGCTAATGAACAGAAGACACTGAAGCAATGTATAGAAGATACTTTGTCCCTTGCCTGACACAGAGTTAGTACTGGATAAACGTTAGCTTTAGTAATAGTGCCAAAATGGTTTCCAGAAATGTTTTGTCAAGTTATACTCCCACCAGCTATGTATCAGAGCATTTGTCCCATCACATCCTCATCAATGAGTATTTTCACTATTTAAATCTTTGCTCATTCAATAGTTACAAATTATGTCTTTTTGATTTTATAATGACTACTGGTGAGATGGAACCACCCGTCTTTCTTCCTCTCCCCTGTTTTACTAACTAAATGTATTTCCTCTTTAGGGAATAATCTACTCATGTCCTTTTGCAATACTGTGTACTTTCCTCATTAATCTGTATGAACTTGTTACATAATTAAACAGTTTCTTTACCACATTTTGTCAACAATTTCCTTTCAGTTTGTTTATGTTTTAAGTAAGTACCTCCTTTAAAATTCGACAACTGCTTAATTATGCTTGTATGACTGGTGAATGGCTTAAGAAATTCTCCTCTTTCCTTATTTTGGTCTAAGGCATCTAATTTGTCAAGGTCTCCGCGAGTAGCATTAGTCAGAGTGCCTCTCTCTTGAAGGAAATAAGTAGTTGTGTCCAAAATTCTTGAACACAATTAAATAGCGAAAAAAACCACCAAAAAGAGTGATTGTCACTGATAAATTTTGATGCTAGGAGAATTCCATGCAAAAAGAGATGATACTACAGGCAAATTATCAAAAAGAGAAAGTACAATACTAATTTCCTCCTGGGAGCACTATAGTGCCCATAAGTTCTATTCAAATTGAAAATGTACAGAGGTTTAACTTTTGCTTCCCACTTCGAAAGTACATTAATTATAAAGAGTACCCAAAACACAGACCCATTTTAATCATCCAACAGAAAAAGGGAGGAGGCATAGGATGATTTTTTTTTTTAATTATTATAAATAGAATAAAAACTGGAAAAAAAAACACTAATAAAAATTTTTAAAAGCCCACTTTACCTGTAAGGCCTGGAGATGGCACTGATGAATTCGGTGACTGGACGGTTCTGTTTGAGGGTGGTCTTGGCTGGCCATGATCTGTACTAGTATCTTTCCTCACAATATTGTCCAGCATAATAGTACTTGAGCAGTCAATCTGATGAGAAATTATTTCACGGCATTGTGACTTTGTAAGTTAAAAGCTACTTTGAATTTATCAGAAAACTTTAATAGTTTAATTATTATCAGATAATAAAACATGCAAATATCATATTTGAGAAGTTCTGATCCATACGTTCCCCATAAACAACCTTGAAAAAAGCTTTCACACTTCTTAATATTTCACCTTAGTAAATATACTGAGTCACACTATTTCAGAAGTCATGAGCCAGGAGAAAAGAGTATTGTGTGCTACACCCTTAAAAATTAAAACAAAATTATAAAAAGAAATTCTAATAATGTTTCTTAATTTATTTAAAAATAATAAAAGGTACCAATTAAAAAAAAAGCAAACTTGGTGAGAAGAGTAGCACAGTTTCACATTTTGCAAATTTCTTTATTGTCTGGCTTAATAACAGCCAACTGGAAACTTGTATCTTTTACTCAGTCTGCTGAGATGTGTGGTTTTGGCGGAAGAATAAGAAGAAAATCTGGTCTTACACAGAGAGGACCTTGTAGAGCCTCTAAAAAGGTTGTACGGACCCCCATGTCCTTGGCCCACACTTTGAGAACCGATGCTCTGGTATGCACTAGATTGATGAAACAAGTCTACGCATAACACATTTTCAGAACACTAACCTCACTTAAATACATTCTTAATGTTTGGTAGGAAAAAATTGATCCCTTAGAGATTCCTGCTTTAATGCAACAGGTATACAAATAATTGACTGCTTTCTAATTGACTGCTAAGCTAAAATACGATCAATTTCTACTGAATAAGACTTGAATACTTTAGATGCAAATATTTTTTTTATTTTTTCATTGAAGAATAGTTGAATTACAATGTGTTAATTTCTGCTGTACAGAAAAGTGATTCAGTTATTCATATATATATTGTTTTTCATATTCTTTTCCATTATGGTTTATCACAGGATACTGAATATAGTTCTCTGTGCTATGCAGAACTTTGTTGCTTATCCATTTCTATATATACCAGTTTGCATCTGCTAACCCCAAACTCCCAATCCAACCCTCACCCACCCCCCTTTAGATGCAAGTATTTTTAATGCTTAAATATACCATTTATTCCCCAAGAACGTTTTTGTGATTAAAATCCAATTTAATAGTTCCAGCCTTTCTCAATCAAGATTCTCCAAGAGAATTAAGTCCTACAGTCCGACGGCATAGACTGTATATAATGAATTTACTTCTTGCCTCTGCATCTAGAATGGTACTAGTTATGAACCATCCTTGGGAGGACTGAGGAAATAGTCACTCAAATCAGTTTCTTTATTCTGTGGTTCAGATGAGGAATTTCAGTTGAGAAAGCTGGTGGACAAAGGGTCATCTGTATCTGAGGACTGCAGAGGAAAATTTACTTTCTGTGGGTCCTCTTTCAGTAGGGGAAGGAGGAAGTACACAGGGTTATTTATGTTTAATTTTCTTTGGGCACTACCTTGGCCAATACTTTTCAGAGAGTGCAAAAAGTACTGGAATGACTAAATTTGTTAGATCTTAATATAAAAAAAGTTATTTACATTGTGGAATAATCCTAAAAGCTAAAATAAAATTATAGGAATGACACACAGAAAGTTTCCCTATCGATCGCCTATGCATGAAAAATACATGTACTCTACCCATTTAAAGTATAAACAATTATTTTAAAAATGAAATAACTCTGGTAAGGTTAATGATGCAACTTTTAGGAAATATTGATCTCAGTAACTTGAAAAACAAACTAAATAATACAAAATTTTAGATTCCTTCACATCCTACAAGATTTCTTAAAAGTTTTAATGTCTGTATGAGTGACTACCTTAAGCTTATAAGATGAGAAAAGGTAAAACAAGTATCAACTTATGTATAAAGATTTGTTTATTCAATGTTATATTTTCTGTCTTTGAAAAATATTTTTTAAAAAGTCATACTGACAAAGAGCTTAGAGGGTAAATGTGTTTAATTTAAATAAAAATGAAATCAGAGGTAATTCTGCACTGGTTAGTAAATGTTATCATTTCTATTATTATTATTATGATTTTTATTTGAGGGGAGCTCTTCCTGTGCCAGGCACTGGGCTTTACTTGCATTAGTTCATTGAGTCTTTTTTTTTTTTTAACATCTTTATTGGAGTGTAATTGCTTTACAGTGTGTGTTAGTTTCTGCTTTATAACAAAGTGAATCAGCTATACATATACATATATCCCCATATCTCCTCCCTCTTGCGTCTCCCTCCCACCCCTCTAGGTGGTCACAAAGTACCAAGCTGATCTCCCTGTGCTATGCGGCTGCTTCCCACTAGCTATCTATTTTACATTTGGTAGTGTATCTATGTCCATGCAACTCTCTCACTTCATCCCAGCTTACCCTTCCCTCTCCCCGTGTCCTCAAGTCCATTCTCTACGTCTGTGTCTATATTCCTGTCCTGCCCTTAGGTTCTGCCCTTCAGAACTAAATTTTTTTTTTTTGATTCCACATTTACGTGTTAGCATACAGTATTTGTTTTTCTCTTCCTGACTTACTTCACTCTGTATGACAGACTCTAGGTCCATCCACCTCACTACAAATAACTCAATTTCATTTTTTTTATGGCTGAGTAATATTCCATTGTATATATGGGCCACATCTTCTTTATCCATTCATCTGTTGATGGACACTTAGGTTGCTTCCATGTCCTGGCTATTGTAAACAGTGCTGCAATGAACATTGTGGTATACATGACTCTTTGAATTATGGTTTTCTCAGGGTACATTTCTATTATTAAACTTGTCTCCATCTCTTCTGGTGTCTTAAATGTTAGACTCCTTCTCTAACCTTATTCTATTGTAATATATCACATTCCAGCAATTCAACCTTCCAGTACCTCCTCCCATGTCCTCACCCCTTCCTTCCCAGCTTAGATTCCATAATCCATCACCATAATCATTCATTTACAAACACTTTAACTCCAGTGCCCTGAAAGACATTCTGTAGTACGTTCAAGTGTTAATATTAATCTTTTTATTATTCCTGCTGTTACCATATTTCTAAAGGATAAAAACAACTTCTAAACACAAACGCACAGCCTATAATCCAACGAACCCATGCCTTTTACCAGATCCAAGTTCACTTAAAATTTCTGAAACAGATTCTTAGAATAAATTTTATGTATACTTACATCTGGAAGAGAAGGAAGATTATAGGGACCTCCCACGGGTGAGCTCAAATCAATCATAGGTGACCCAAAAGTCTTTCCATCATATCCTGCTGCACTAGTAATGGTGGGACTGGAAGGAGTAGAGGACGTGCTGTTGGCAGCTGATGGGGTGGCCTGCCCACTGCTGACCTGCCACTGTGGTAGCAAGAAGGAAAGAAGCAAGGTTGTCTATCAGCAGGCCTGTAACATAAAATGTCCATCTAATCCCTGTTCCAGACACAAAACAAAGTAAAAGACACAGTCTGCTATTTGAATTCAACTGTAATTTTAATGGAAAGGGGAGAGGACACAAGTATATATAATTTTCATTAATCCTGTCCAAACGTAAAAAATAAAAAGAACTGATTTTTACCAGAAGACAACAGTTAGTATTCACAAGAAAACCACAGCACCCAATCTTGGAAAGCTTACACATATTGGAAAATAAATATAAACATGTACAAAGCAACTTCAAGGTAAAGATGGAGGGCTGAAAACATACATTTTCTTCTGTCCCTACCTGATACACCTGAAAGTAAAATGACAGTTAAGGGAATTTTTTTTTGAAAAAGGCACTGACCCATAAAGACAAAGAAAACAGGGGAGAAGACAGAAAGCACATTTTGGAAGCTGGAAGGCAAATGGACAAAAAGCAAATGAATTAGTCATAGCCAATTGGATAAAGCTGAAATCTAAGCTGGCAGTGGGAAAAACAGAGAAGCAAATCAGCATATACTGTAGAACCCCTAAGAGCCTGAGAATTTGAAGCATAAGAGGTGAAACTGGGACTAAAAACAGGATGATCTGTTGAGAGTCTGTTTAAGAAGGATTAAATCTCACGTTCGTTTGCTACTTTACCTGTAGCTACCCCAAGATAATAAGGACCACCTCCACCTCTGCAAAAGAAGGCTGGAAATTAATTTTCTAGAATAGGTAAAACAGTCTTTGGGCTGACGAGCATCAGGCTCGGCTGAAGGCAGAAGTATTGCACTTGGGCTTCCCCAGTGGCACAGTGGTTAAGAATCCGCCTGCCAATGCAGGGGACACGGGTTCGAGCCCTGGTCTGGGAAGATCCCACATGCCGTGGAGCAACTAAGCCCGTGCGCCAGAACTACTGAGCCTGCGCTCTAGAGCCCGTGAGCCACAACTACTGAGCCCACGTGCCACAACTACTGAAGCCCACGTGCCTAGAGCCCGTGCTCTGCAACAAGAGAAGCCACCAAAATGAGAAGCTGGCGCACTGCAAGGAAGAGTAGCCCCAACTCTCCACGGCTAGAGAAAGCCCGCATGCAGCAACAAAGACCAAAAATAAATAAATTAATTAATTAAGAAAAAAAGAAGCATTGCACTGAAAATGACAAGTAAGAAACCATACAGACGCTGAATGCCGAGCTTCCTGCCCACTCTGCCTCCGGCCCGCTAATAATCTTCCCCCAGCTGGCTTCAATGAGCAGCCAGGCCCTGCATTTCAGGCATGAAAGAAAGATCTTTTGGGAATTGGACCACTACCTATGGACAGTGACCTTAGTAACTCTCCTAATAAACATGCCTAGCAAACCTCACGTAAGAGTGAAACTCAGCCATCCAACATTAGCCCCAAACCCTGGCTTTCCGGGTGTTTTTTTCCTAAACACCCATTTCTCATATACAAACAGGTACTTAAGCATCAATAAACATCTGAGGAAACTCTTTGTCATTTATGTTAGAGGCTGAAATAAACACATTAATAAAGGAATGCTACAGGGTATACAGAGATGAACCATGCTGCTATCTACACTTTACTTTGAAACCTATCAAAAAATGAGAAGGTCTGATTGACAGATGGATGGATAAATGGGTATATGGATAATAAGTGAGAAGGCAAATAGAGCAACCTGTCCCCTATACAACTCTTTCAACTTACTATGTTTGAAAATTTTTAAAATAAAATATTGGGGGAAAAAAAGCCACTAAGAGGTATCTTAAGACTATGCAGGGGAAAAAAACTCCCAAACTCAGTTTCATTTATATATGGACTACACAATATAGAGTGACAGTGATGGAAATATTCTAATTTTGAAAAATCTAATTTACATGCTCCACTGAAAAAACTAAGTAAAAAACCCTGTGAATATGAATGTCATCTTTACCACCTACCCACCCCTCGTATCCATCCACCTGTCTGTGTCTCTCTCTCTTCCTCCTTCCCTCCCCAGAATAAGCAGTTACAGTTGATGTGTATCTTTCCAGGTTTTTTCTATATATACATATGAGATTAAAAAAATAAAAAACAAACCACAAAATTGAAAATAACTCACAAAAAAATCCGACAAAGTTTTTTGCTGTGTAATATACTTCGCAGATCATATATAGTTTACTGCCTTTTCTTAATAGCCAAAAAGCATTTCCACTGTACAAGTATACTATAATTTGTTAAGCTACTCTATCAATTAAAACAAATTCCCCATTATCTTTTATCCTAGCTTGTTCATTTATTCATTCATGTTTAGACTTTTGATCAGGAAACATTTTTAAAAACCTTCTTAGAGTACATGTCTACCCATTAAAAATAATACATAGGGAATAGGTGAGGAAATATTTGAGTACCCAGAATGTTCCAGGTGCTTTTATATACACTAGCACTAAGTCTCAGCAAAACTCTGCAAAGTACTCACTCACTCTATAGTGGGGGCAAAGGAGATTTTAAAGAGTACACTTGTACAAGGCCACAAAAGTATTAGGAAAATAAACAGAATTTAAGACCAAACTGCAGTTTCGTCCCTTTTCACCTCACCTCTAATGATGAAACAGAGATAGGTATAAATTTTATTGAAAATAATTAAAATATTTTAGAAAGTATTAATATTTTATCGAAACTAATTATAATCTTATACACACACACACTTAGTATATGTACTTTTAGAATACTACTTTCAAATCATTTGATTAAAATGAATGTCACAGAATTATGGGAATAGCATCATATTCTTTATTTTGGTCTTGGCAAAAAAATTAAACTGAAATCAATCTACTAGTCCTAAGCTGGAAAGGCTTGACACAAGTACTTGGAGAAGACAAAGCACTAGGAGAACCTTTTAAAACAGTGTAATAGGGCTTTCCTGGTGGCGCAGTGGTTGGGAATCCGCCTGCCAATGCAGGGGACGCGGGTTTGAGTCCTGGTCTGGGAAGATCCCACATGCCATGGAGCAACAAAGCCTGTGCGCCACAACTACTGAGCCTGCACTCTAGAGCCCATGAGCCACAACTACCGAAGCCCACACGCCTAGAGCCCGTGCTCCGCAACAGGAGAAGCCACTGCAATGAGAAGCCCACGCACCTCAGCGAAGAGTAGCCCCCGCTCGCCACAGCTGGAGAAAGCCCGCGCGCAGCAACGAGGACCCAATGCAGCCAAAAATAAATAAATAAAATTTATAAAAAAAATAAAAAAAGTGTAATACCTAAAAAATATTTTTACCTGTAAACACTAAGAATATATATATGTTATAAATTTATATAATACAAATATAAATTATAACTTAAACATTAAACCTTCTAAGAGTTAATATATAACCTTAAATATTAAACTTTATCAGATGTATACGTACTACATATTAAAACTGTGTGATACTAAGTTTGTGCCCAAGAAGTCTCCCTTAAACACTTTGAAGATTTGTTTATTGGTCTCTAAGTATGCAATCTGTATTTGTTAGAATAATTCTGTCTTAGGAAATTTAATGCACTCACCTAAAAGCTACACACATTAACATTGAAAAATTCATACCTATGACTCACCCTCCTTCACTTCTGTATAAGTGGCTTGATTTCTCTTGTTAATTACAAAGCATCAAGGTCCTCTCTTAGCTTTGTCTCTCTCTATAGGGCAGTCTGTAATAAACTTTGTAATCCACATTTATTGAAAAAAGGAAAAAGCTTACTCTTGCTCTTTATCACCATTGCTCTATCCATAAATTCAATGTGATTTGGAAGTAGAGAGAAGCAGAACAAGCAACTGTGGAGAAGTAAATATATATACCTGTTTTATGGCTTGTTGAGCCAGGAAAGCCATCTGCAGGGGGTTGGGCTTTATTGCTTGTCGTGGCGTACTCTGGTTTGGTGGATATCTTAGCTGTTGAGGATGAGGAGGAAGAACTGGTCCATTGGGTTTGGGGCTGTGATTCTGAAAATTTATCAAACGTGGAGGAGGTTGCTAGAAAAAAAGAAATTCAACCAACTCAGTGACAATCATCTCCTGAAAGATGAAGTACAAAGAACTCCATTTTATAACTTTTACAGAACGACAGCAATTCTGTCACAGATGAATCATTTATTAAAATTACAGTAAGGGTACGGGGGAAGGGGACAGCCTTCAAGAATGTGTATAAGCAATTTAAAGAAAAGACGTTTTATTAGGAAAGACCCTTGGGAGAGGATTTTCCAGCTGCAAGTAGGCTAAACTAGGATTAGATCTAGGCCACACTGGGAAGTAGGGAAAACTTGTCGTTGGTATTCTTCTAAGTCCCTGATGATTATATTCTGTAAAGAATTGCCCTCTTCAATCTTCCTAAAATAATGTGATGGTAGAATAATTACTAACATTTACTGAGTAGTTATTACATGTCAGGTACTACTTTAAGTGCTTTACATGTGTTAACCCATTTAATCTTCACAATGATCCCTAAGGTAGGGATTACCTCTGTTTTACACAAAAGGGAACTGAGATATAGAGAATTTAAATAATTTGTCCAAGAGTAACAAAGATAGGAGGAATGGAGCTGAGATTTGAACTCAAGTCCTCTGGCTCCAAGCAGTAAAACATAAATAACAGATGAATATTAATAACATTTAAAAATTAATGAATCGGATCTTACTGAGATCAAACTATGTGCCAGGCATTGTGACTGGCATTTTACATGTGTTATGTCATTATTACCCTCCCCTCATTTTACAAATTAGGACACTAAACATTAAAAAGCTGGGATAACTTGAAAAAAGTCACACAGCTCGTTAAAGGCAGCACTAAGGCTTTAATCCAAAACTAGTCTGCCATTTCATTACCCAAACAGGTTTTGGTGTTTAGCTGGGGGTTAAGGTACTAATTACGGCTTAGAGGATGAGTCTCTCTAAAAGAAAACAGATTTTGAAAGGACACCCTTCAAGGACAACAGTGGTTGATTATAGGGCAGGGTAGGGGCTGGGAAGGCAAGCCAAGTTTGCTCAATAAATGCTAGCCCTAGAAATTGAGACCAGTGTTCTAGAAAAAGGTAACCGTATATGCCAGTCTCACCTTGACTACCCAATTCTCTCTAAGGTTGGCAACTTATTGCAAAGTAAATACTTACTTTCAGGCTATCTTAACTGCATATGAATAAGAACTTCTCAGAAAGGGAGCTATTAACTCCCACATTCAAGGTGGGAAAAATAAATGTGAAATTTATAAAGGCTGAAATAGCAACATCTTAAACTTTGACACTGTGAAGGCAGACAGCCATAAAGTGTAGCTCTGCCCTCTTTTCGTTCTTTTCCTTCTCCCATTTTTGGAATTCATCTCCTTTCCTGGGTAAATTATTTCTCTTTCCCTCTCTTGCAAATTAGTTGGCACTGGGTTCACCGTCAATAACTTTCAAGAGTGACCAGCAATTACAGACCCAATGAAAAGTAGATTTAGGCACTATTTGAAGATCGAGGGAAATTCTTGAAATTCTATTCTTCTGGGTGAAGAACAGAAAAATATTAGAGAAAACGAGAAAATGAAAACATCTTATAAAAGCGTATAAGCCTGAAGCCATAGCAATTCTCTGATTCTTCTATTAAAGTTTTGTGACTTGAAGGGATTTATATCATAGAAACACAAACAGAGAATAACGGGGGAATCAGAGTGGAAAACTTCTAAGTTAATCAAAGAGACAATTTTTTAAAAAGTGGAAAAGCACCCAAAATGATCCTTAAGGGAGAACAAAAGTAGTTATGGAAGTCTTCTGCCTACCCCTGCCCTGAGATTTATATATTGATTCAGTCAAGAAATGACACTTGATGCCAGAGTACTGTACTCTGTGAAAAATCAGTGTGGGACTGGATGTCGACTCTCCCATCAAGGAATCCCAGTGTGGGAAGATGTAAGGTGATTTTTCTTTCCTCTCCCAAACTGTTATAGTTGATTGAGTTAATTTCTAAGAACCCTGTGACAGGAAAAGCAACTTGAAAGAATAAGACTAGCAGCTAGTTATAAGCATAAAAGAAATAGCAAAACCAGTGCTATTTTAATTAAATGGAATCAATTAATTTGCAAGAAGGAAAAAAGGGAGAGAATAGAGAAATAATTGAGAGCTTAAGCAAACTGACATATAATCATCACTATCCTCACCTTCACTCTAAATACTTTTATTATTACAGGTTTTCATTTTATTCTAGGTCAGTATAACCATGAAGCATAGCAGATGTCCTTCTAACATCCACCCACTGTTTAGGAAATTAATGTATACATATGAATGAGAGTTATCTCCAGAGCAGTAAATCTAGCCCGGGAGTGACAACCATTATGTATAAAATAACATACTTAGATCTAACAAACTTAGCCCTGTCCATTAGAGTATGATAGAGTATACTGTACACCGCTCAATAAACAGATGCATAATGTTTATCAAGTTTGTACCACTCAGTCATATAACTATGTATTCTAGCTCTGTATCACACAACTCTTTAATCATTCAGATTACACGGCTAATCTTCAGAGGAAGAAATAGGGAACTACTGTATAAGTGATTTTTAGAAGGAGGCCTTTAAATTGACCTGGGTCCTATTGGACAGATGTAGAGTATGATTTGAACACACCCACAAAGAGGCACACATATACCCTGCTTACAGACAGATATTTCCCCACATATATATGCAAATAAACTGTTAGAAAACTAAGAAAGCAGGTGGGTAGGGCAGTGTAAAAGTTTACAGATGAGGGAAAACTGATGAGTGAAAAATGTAGGAGTGGGTATTTGGTACAGAAGAGATAAAATGAGAGATGAGAGTACTGGAAGGAAGTTCGGGAGTCATTGAGAGGGGACAAAAAGAGAGGTGTGTGAGGTAATGACCAAAAGATGAGAAAATGACTTTACAGTTGATCTTTGAACAACACAACATGGGTTTGAACTGTGCAGGTTCACCTAGACATGGATTTTTTTCAATAGTGAATACTTCAGTACCACACAATCCGTGGTTGGTTGAATCCTCAGATGCAGAACAGTGGATACAGAGGAACCACAGAGAGAGAGGGCCAACTATAAGTTATACATGGATTTTCAACTATGTGGAGGGTTAGCACTTCTAACCCCTGCATTGTTCAAGGGTCAAATGTATTGATAAGTGGGAAAATTAGGCTGCATAATAAAGATTGTACATTATATATATCATATAGCAGTAAATCCTAGAGAGAAATAATAAGATCAAAAGCAAATTTCTGAGATAAGCAGGCTAAAGGCTCGATCAAGGTCACTTCTGGTTTGTCACTGCTTATATAAAAAACTGTTTGAGAATGTGACCAAGTCACGGAGTATCTATTAAAATGCCTCAGTTCTTCACTCCTTAATGAAAAGGGAATTAATACAAATGATGGATTTACCTTATTTCAGGTTAAGTATTAAATAAAAAATCACTGTAACATCTCTCGGACACTTAAGATAAATAATCATGCAAATGCTTAGTACTAGTCACTTAACAAGTAATTATTTTCTCTCTCTTTTCCTCTTCACATTTATCTTCAGAACAATTTGGGTGCTCTGCAGTCTACCTGCAATATGTCACCCTGTAGCCTGCAGAGGTAGTGACAAAATTATTCCTCAATTTTCTTAACAAAATCTCAACTCTGCCAGTTGCACTCCTGATATCGAAAGCGTACACGTCTTTTCCCATTGAACACTCACCAAACAAAGACCACTTAAATTGCTTGTTATTTACTTCCTTTTAAAACCTGGGTTAAAACAAAGTTCAAGAGGAATAATCGACTGGTCATACTAATATTCTCCTGGATTTGACATGCCTTCTTAATCAAATTACTAGACAGCCATAAACTTCAAATACATCACACCTCAGGCCTTCACAGAAGCAATTTAACAAAATCAGTATCTACATATGCCCACAACTTTTATTCAGGGTTGAAATAAGAGTCCTATGAAAATCATGTTTTGTAAAACTGCTACCAAAAAATGCTATTATGCCATTTAATTGCTTTTTCATAAAGAACCACATTATATATTCCTCTTAGTGCTAGAAAAATACTAGTAAAAAATTTCTCCTCTAATGGCATGTTCCTTTTAATCAAATAATATAGATATTATTCCTGTTTCTTTTTTGTTTGGCTGACAAAAAGTTGAGCTAAGTCTTGCTCTCAAGCATGATGAGAACCCTTAGCCTAGCTCTGCATGCTTTGAGTATTCTTAACACTTATTAATCCCTCTGCCATTTCATTTGTCATTTACTGTAAATCAGTTCAAATTCTTCTGAGAAATAGGGAGTATAAATTAATAAATAAAAGTAACTGAAAATAACAGACAATTTGTATGGATTAAAATAAGAATGGTTCATGGAACATTTGCTCAGAAATAAAGTTTGAAAAAGGTAAACTTCTAACGAATCAAACCCTTGTCCTTTTCTATTTCATTTTGTCCTAGTTTCTAAGATGCAATGTGATTTTCTAAACACTGCATCCTTACAGAGAAGAGATAACCTAAAGTATTAGTCATCCTGAAGCACTAATGTAAGAATTATGAATTACAGGTACACAACTTTTCCCATCAATCATATGCATTGGTTATTTAGGAATGGAATCATTTATCCTCTTATAATCTGAAGATGAAAGACAGCAGATGAGAATAGATGTCCCAATTAAATAAACGATTAATTTCTTTTTGATAAGGGCTAAAATCTAGAGTTAAATCAGGGATCCTTAATGTGATAAATTTTTATAAATTCATATATTTAAGTCAGGGATGAAAGATGCCTTGGTTATTTTAGGAGCTGCTGAATACAACTGTACTATAATTATCTAAGTTAGGACAGGCCTGCTTCCAAATTTACCTGATGAGAGATGGAAGGTTGCTGGATGGGCCCCTGCATTCTAGGGTTTGGTAAACCCACAGGTGCTGGCCTCCGTTGCACCTGTTGCCTCTGAGCCATTACCTGTTGCTGCATATGCTGGAGTCGTAATTGAGCTAGGCTGATCTGTGTTGGAAACTTGGATAACTGGTTTGAAGATAAACCACCTGGTGGCTGTGAATTCTGTTCCGTGACAGGATTCTGCTTAGGCATTTGTGGTTGACTCTCTTTATCTTCGATTACTAAAGAACCTAATTAAAGAGAAAAGGTTAAGTTCTAAAGATTTTCTGGTAGTGAAATACCGTATTTTGTAGGGCTATTTTTACTGATCTTCAGAATTGCCAAGGAACTTCTTTTTCTCTCAGGAACCCTTTATACTCTTAAAAATAGAAACCCCAAAGAGCTTCTGTTTATGTAGATTCTATCAATCAAAATTTACCATATTCGAAACTAAAAATGAGAATTTAAAACATTTTTCCTCACTAATTCATTTAAAAGTGACAACCCATAATAACACATTTTTATGAAAAAATACTTATTTTCAAAAAAATGTAGTGAAGAGTGGCACTATTTTACATTTTCAAACATCTCTTTAAATGTCTGGCTTAATAGCTGAACTCTCATACCTGTTTCTGCATTATCTAATATATTGTTTAAATATATGAAGAAAATCCGGCCATACATGGATATGTACTTGGAAACAGGAGGCCTGTCATTACCTGAAGGAGCCTCAGACCCTACTTTGAGGACTGCTGTTGCATATCAAAACACAACAAGCAAACCTGACACTGGATCTAAAAACAATACCACAGTATTTCTGATTTAGTTATCTCTCAAGTTCTTTACACCTTCACAGAGTACACTGTTAGTTCTCTGATGGAGAATACTCTGCCTTATAACTATACTGTTAAGAGTTTAAAGGTACCTCTAACAGGTGTGGTCCAAGCATAAGGCAAAGCTTGATTTCTTCAACAGCAGAGACTCAGATAAATGTTTCTGATTTAATAAACATTTGTATCCTAAAAAATATAGTTATCATTCACTAAATACTTACTCTGTATTAGATACTGCGACAGTAGGTCTATGTATAAAGTCCTCTGTACAGATAAGGGATTTAAGGTTCAGAGAGATTGAACAACTTACCCAAAGTCACAAAGACACTAACTGAATATTCATCCAAATCAACATTTTTCCCTTGCAGTCTTCTATAACATGTTTCTCAGAAGCCGTAAATAACCAAGTTTGGGAAACTTGTCTCCTTAGAAGATTTAAAATGTAAATCTCATTGTAAATGGCAATTTACAGAGCTGTATAGGACAGCTCTGAGAAGTCCTACAGTAAAGGATATTGTTTTACAAACTCCTCACAAACAGATGTTTTTGTTTTCGCTGTAGACTTATCTAAAACTATATCCATTTATGTGTATACAGTTACACATATTCTTAATTTTATTTATGTTTACATCATGTGGTCTATGTTTTAAATGATATGCTTACAAGTACATACAATTCTACATATGACTATTTGTGTGGATATATAACTGTGACAGGTTCTCTATATAGCTGCATGTATGGTGGAGGGTAGGAGATAGTTAACTTATATACACGCTTTGTATTAAGATGCTTCTTTTTAGTTACATAGGTGAGAGTGTGTATGATTCCAGTTGCTTGCTATGTATCAATCAATCAATAAATATGTGCTTCTAGACTGAGCTGCAGGAGTCAACTTACGACCTTTCCTTCAAAGGGTCACCTTATTACCATTCCTTATTCTTCCCGTGTATGAATGAGGTTTGTGTAAGCCTATTTCTTTCTTTCCTGGTGTGTTCTGAGAGCACTGGTTCTCTCTCCAGCCGTTTCTTCCTTTCTTACCCAGAATCTAGCTTAGGGAATGAGAGAGCAACCATCTTTCAAGATTTTGAAACAAAGTCAATGAGCCCAAAAACTGTCATCAAAGGGAATACTGGTGGTTGATGAAGAATGTATATGGAATTCTTAAATTTCTGTTTCTATAGTCTCCCTGTGAGAAATTAAGAAAGGAGGCAAAAACTGAAGACTTTTTCTACTAGCACATAATGTAGCAAGTACTGCCTGCAAGGATATTTGATGTTACCAAATGATACCATAATGATAGTCTCCCTTTGTGATAACTCAGTGCACTCTAGTACTTAAAATTTGGGCACTTATCTGTACATATGGTACACTTCAGTTAGGAGGTTAAAAATTATATAATAATTACATAAAAGGCAAAAGAAAAAATGAGAAGTCTTCCCTAGCTAGATAAAGCAAATGAACCATTAGGTGCCTGATGACTGGCTCTCAAGAGTAAGTAAGCCAATATTTGTATGAGAAGTCCTGTTTTAACAGAAAACATTCTAAATATAAAAAATCCTATATTAATGGCAGTCACAAGTCAAGAGTTTTATCAACCATTCTGATAAGTATGTAATTAACAGTACAAGCAAGATTCTATGGGAAAGAAAAAAACTCCTAAATCCAGAAATCTAGACACCCTGTGAATCAATATAAAGGATGTTTCATATCATCCACATATTTACATGTGTGTTTATATTCATGCATGTGTCACGCATATACACATGCTAATGAAATACTAGTGAAAATTCCATGTACTTAAAACAAGATGATAAACACACTTCAGGGGTGGAAGGGAATACATTTTCAATAATCTCATAATCATTAAGAGTTCCAGAAACAAATGGCACTTTGAGAAAATGTACATAACAGCCTACCTAAATTGATAATATTTTGAGCCCAGAAACTAGGATCACAGTGAAATTGGATGGTATTGTTGGTCACTGGGGAAGCATCACACCTTGCTCGAAGGAGGTGCCGTAACCGGTATGTAATCTAGAAGAAAGCAGAGAGACAACTAAACATCAAAATCTTTATTAGCGGGCTTGCCTGGTAGCGCAGTTGTTGAGAGTCCACCGGCCGATTGCAGGGGACCCAGGTTCGTGCCCTGGTCCGGGAAGATCTCATATGCCGCGGAGCAGCTGGGCCCGTGAGCCATGGCCGCTGAGCCTGCGCGTCCGGAGCCTGTGCTCCGCAATGGGAGAGGCCACAACAGTGAGAGGCCCGCGTACCGCAAAAAAAAAAAAAAAAAAAAAAAAAAAAAAACCACAAAAAAACCTTTATTAGGCAAGTAATTTATTAAGTTCCCAATAAATACACAAAAAATGGTCTCTGTATCATATGTATGCTAACACAAAATAAGCAATCATATATATATATATATATATATAAAAGTTATAAAAAAGTGGACATACAACGCAGTTTTCCTTCCAAAACATGTTATTAGTTTTGAGGTACAACTCAGTTAGCTATACTGTTGAATACAAAAAACTAACTTTAACTATCTTAAAGTTAGTTTTTTGAATTATTTAAACTTCACAGAAGCACCAACGAAGTATTCGTAAAATAAAAAATTTTCACAAATTCTGCTGATGGTCCTGATTACTGTTCACTGAAAAAACAGGATCAGGGAACTTCCACAAACTTCCACCACCTACCAGTATTAGCATTCCCTCCTATCACAATGGATTAACTGGCCACGCTTCTAGCTAAAGCCAATCCTTGCACTCGTGCAATAGTGCCCAACACCCTCTTGCCGACACAAAGACACTGCCCAGCAATTTTCTCCCCTCTCCTGTATCCATCAAGCTTTCCATTTTACTGCATCAGTCCCATTAACACATAAACATGTTTAACTTTTCCCAGCTAAAAACAGAACTCTTGGCTCCTTTTCTCCTGCCATCAACTGCTTCTCTTTTCTGGCAAAACTCCCACTTTTCTGCTCTCTTTTCTGGCAAAACTCTTCAAAATACTCATCTATAATGTCCCCCGTTCCTCTCCTCCCATTCCTCCCTGAAACCATTCAGGCTTAGTAGCTTTTCACATAGGTGGTCACTTGGCCCTCAGGGAAGCATTTTCTTCTCTTGGCTTTGAACAAACTATGATCTCATGGTTTTCCCCTTATTTCACCAGCTGCTATATTTTAAGGCCGCTGAGAATAGGTTTGCGTCCCAATGTACCATCTCAGTTTCCATTGTTGGTTCTTTCACATCTCCCACACCAGGAATGTCCCAGGGCTCAGTCTTGCAACTGCTCTCTTTTCTCCTGCACCCACATACTTTAAGTGATCTCATCCAGTCTCATCGTTTATCTGACTCTTAAATTTATATCTCAAGCCTGGACCCCTCTATGAACTTGCACTTCCAACGGCTTGCTCAATATCTCTACCTGATTCTCTAACAGGTACCTCAAATTTAATATGACTAGAAGGGAACTCTTGATCCTTCTCTTCAAGTCTACTTGTCCTATGATCTTCCCCACCTCAATTATTGGCAACACTATTTTTCCTACTGCTTAGTCCTTGGTTCCTTTCTTTTCCTCATGCCTTACGTTCCACCTGTCAGCAAATTCTGTTGGCTCTATCATTAAAAGATATGGACAATCCTACCAATTCTCCCATTATCAACTCTACTGTTACTACCCTGGAAAAGCCACCTCATTGCAGTAAGGTTATAAACAGTCTCCCTTATTTCTCCCTTGCCTTCAACCACCTACAGTTTTTTTTCAGCGGCCAGAGTAATTGTGTTAAACTGTAAATCATATTCTGTCATTCCTCTCCTCAAGTCCCTCCAATGGTTTCTCATCTCACTTAGATTAAAAACCAAAGTCCTCATAATCAACTACAAGGCTCATATACTATTTGGCTTTCCAGTACTTCTGACCTTACTCATCCTAGTGTCTGCTCATTCACTGTGTTCCACCCTCTTAGGCCTACTTGCTGTCCATATCACAAATAACTCCCACCTCAGTCTTTGCACTTGCTGTCTGTACTTGTGCTCTGCCTGAATACTCTCCCCAAGTATCTGCATGGCTTGCTTCCTCACTTTCTTCAGGAATCTGCTCAAATATCACCCTCTTTAGATAGAATTCCATATCTAAAATCACAATCCTACCCCAATGCTCCTCGACTCTTCCCTTAATTTACTTTTCTCTAGAGCACTCAATACCATGCAATGGTCTATACATTTTACTTATTTTGGTATTGTGTATCTCTTCATTAAAATGCAACTTAAAAAAATATTTATTTATTTGGTTGTGCTGGGTCTTAGTTGCGGCTCACGGGTTCCTTAGTTGCGGCACATGGGCTCCTTGGTTGTGGCAGGCAGGCTCCTTAGTTGTGGCATGTGAACTCTTAGTTGTGGCAGGCAGGTGGGATCTAGTTCCCTGACCAGGGATCGAACCCAGGCCCCCTACATTGGGAGTGCAGAGTCTTAACCATTGCACTACCGGGGAAGTCCCTAAAAATGCAACTTCTTGAGGGCAGAGATTTTGCTTTGTTTTCTGTTCCCTTAGTACTCAGAATGCCACCTGATACATAACAGGTATTCAATAAATAATTTTTGAATAAATAAGTTTGCTTCATTCAATTGCTAAATTATCTTAAATAGCTATAATAAATTCTGTGTAAAAAAACGTATTTATTTTGGGACTATGTAGGATACATGGCACAGTGTTTAGCAAACAGCACTCAACACAATGTTCTTTTGCCTAAGTTTTTCTACCTTTCTTAATTTTTTTTGCATCTTCTAATAATTCTCATTATAAAACATGCTCATAATACGCTAAGCAAAAGAATTATGGCAAAAACTTTCCTATGAGGAGTCATAAACCCTGGCTACTGTAAAAGATAAATAAGGATTAATTAAATATACCTGTTGATCCCTTCAGATGTATCTGAACTTAAACTCAGGTTTCACACTGAAAACTTAGCTACTGTTCAAAAAGCAAAGGACAAAATTATTTTAAAAACTATGGAAGATGTCAAAACAGCTTTTCAGATGGCAATACTGTATACTGTCTCCTTTCTATTGAAGTTAAAATAAACTTAAAAAAGAAATTTAGTATTCAAGTTTCCAATCCTGTAAAATATAACATAAGGTTTTGTCTACACTTATTTATAGCTTCTGACAAGAGATGTTATCTGCTACCTTATTTATTTACCATCAATCTTTCATTGAGTTCCTATATATCAAGCACTGGGTAACACAAAATTTTTACCCTTTAAGAAGTAAAAAGTCTAATGAAATTCACAGAAAAATAGGCAAATGTAATAATGGTAGATAAAAGTCAGTAATAGTATGATGGATATATGCATAAGGGCTTTGTAAACACAGAGAAGGGTAATCCAACCCAGTCTTGGTCATGGAAGGCTGCCAAACGGAAACAAAGACACATCTAAACTGAACCTGGTAGTCTCTACAAAGATGAGGATTTACTCAAGAGAAAGAAAAAGCATTCTAAGAAAGGCTAACAGTACCCAGGCAAAAGACCATGACATTCTGAACCCTGAGGACTAAAAGCAAGGAATTGTCGATGAGATATTCAGGAAACATAAGTCTTTGAAGATTAATTATATGGGAGGACGGGGGAAAGGGAGTAAAAAAGATTGTGGATTTCCCTTTTACTACCTATACCTTAACAGCTTCCTAATCACTAGTATTATAGAAATATCTATTGCTAGTAAAAAGAATACTGTGTTTTACTCTCCTGGTCTCTTCTGTCGGTATTTCTTGCCTTCCTTCTAAGTAATATAAGGATAAACTCAATGTTTAACAGATGACAGAAGAATCCTAAGGAAATACTGTGAAAATGTTTTAAAATATATTTAAAACTGGACTTCTGAAAGGATCCTGCTATTCCAATGGGTTTGGTCTTTTACTGATTATAATTCCTATAGCAAAAAAAAACGAACTAAGAATTACAAGCTAAGCTTGAAATTTCAGGCCAGCAAGACGTTTCTTTTTAATTTTTAAGCATATAAAAGCCATCATTAAAAAAATAACCTTAGTAAACATGGCTATATTTATGAAGCATAGAAGCTGTAAAGGACAGAGTTGCATAATATAGTGACTTTCAAATTTTCTGAGGTTAAAAATCCTTCTAAATGTTTAAAAGTAATCACAAGCCTTAGCTCTGCATTCACTATAGGTAACTTATTTTACTAGCTTTATCTGTTGCTAGTGATGCGATTGGGTTCCACAGGCTTTTAAAAATTAAAAAACACAATTTAGTAAATCAGGAAGCTGGTAATACTGGTTCCTTATGCTTCACTGTGTTTATTTTCTCCTGTGTATAATACAGAGACCAATCTTCCTCTCTCCTATTTCAAGAGATCATTGTGCAGATTAAGTAATCCCATCTTCAAGTTTTTACTGTTTTCTTTGTCTTATAATCACAAACAAAATCATAGAATAAAATCAGAGAAACAAATTCTTAAACTGATAAGGAGACTGAATATCTGATAGTGTGAATAACATGCTTTCTTACACACATACAAATAAAAATATTCATAATGGGTCTAGTTGAAAAAAAGACAATGCTCTCATTTTCTCCCTTTATCCGTTTTGTTTGACTTACAGGAAAACATAAGTAACAGAGAAGGTATGTACTGTATAGAAGCTGTTTTTCATTAGACCAATGAAGCAGTAAAAAGGAAGAAAAAGACTCAAGATTGACCACATCATTGATAATTATGAAAGAAAATAATCTTAAGTGTTGAATACAATTCATGATTAGGAATACTTATATAAATCAGTTTTCTAATAAGTTACTCAATATTTGAACCTAGTTTACAGAAGTTCATCCTGAAGTGCATTTCCTTATTTCAAAATGGTCATAGAAAATTCCTTCCACAAAACTGAGTGGGTGAACAGAAAACAGATTTGGATGTCATAATTTGATTTCAAAGTGTAAATCTCTGTGGAATCTTTAATAAAATAAGAGTAAAGCAGGAGATTTTAAGAATGCTTATGTGGTGTGACTTCCACGGCTGAATGTCTTCTAGATCCTTTGCTACTAAAGGTGGTCTACGGAGTAGCACAGCAGCATCACCTGGGAGCTCGTCAGAACCACAGAATTTGGCCTCACCCCACATCTACTGAACCACCTGATTAGTATGCAGTGACCATATTTTCAGTAGCAAGGTTCTAGACTATTCTGAAAACAGCTGAACAAATGAGAGCCACTTTTCTCTAGCAATGGGGTTGAAATATCCAGCACCATATATCACTGACAGAGTAAGAAACGCAGTACAGACAAAAGGAACACAGCCTCTGGGTTCAGGTGTCCAAGCTGAGTGGCCTTAGGCATGTTACTTAACTCTGTGCTTTGGTTTCATTACCCAAACAATGGATGGATAGGTATACCTATCTCATAAAAATGATGTAAATGTTTAAATAAAATATTACATGGAAATGCTTAGGATTAGTGCCTGGCACACTACAGGTGATCAGGAAATGTTTACTCTTATCTTTATTGTTAGTATTAAGTTCAACTGCCACTAAGAGAAAACTTGGAAAAGAACAGAACAGGAGGGATGATGGTAGATTAAAATTGAAGATACGCCTCAATCATGGCAATATAAGATTTTTTAAAACCAAAATATTTAGATTGATAAAAATTAGAAAAAGGTAAAAAGCATTTAAGTACAGACTAATGAACATTTCTAAGTTTTAAGCATTCTAATAATTCCATTGTTTCTCTCTGTATTTTGATAGTATGTTAAATGCCATACTTAGTTTATCTTACCAGTCGCTTGCTATAAAGTAATGCTGTACTGCTGCCACTGGAAACTGCCCATTTAGAAAAATGCATGACATGTTCCAACTGTTTAGAAAGTCCAGCCACTTCCTGCTGCTGTTGCATAAGTTTCATCCGATGATCTTTTGCAAGACTCTGAAAAAAAAAGTTTCAAAATTAGTTCTGCATGTAATATATATTTTAATGGTCATCGTCAAGATTACCCAATTAGAATAACCACCACCTCTAAGAACCCAGGTGATAGCAACCTATCCCTTGGTACAAAGGCTCATTCTCACTGAAGTAAAAACCGTGCCCCCAGTGCTGTAGCCACCACCAACGCCACCCTGCCTCTGCTGCCTGCCCCTTCTCTACAAGGCCCTTGGTCTGGTTGTACATATTTTGGGATGCAGGTTTCTGTTCATACATCTTTCAGTATCCAAAGAGGTACAAAACCGTGGATTAGCTATAACACAGTAAATGCCCATTAAATTCAATACTCACAAATAAAATAGATGTACCATCCAGCAATCAAGTAAGGTTACCAGATCACATGATTTACTCAAGCACATGATTTCACCTTTTAGGCATTCTTATCCTGATTGCAACTAGTTTGTGCGAAGTCATGCCACGTGGTAGACAACATTTATGCTTTGTGTGTAGTAAAAAAAAAAAAAAAGGAAGCAGGCTTCCCTGGTGGCGCAGTGGTTGGGAGTCCGCCTGCCGATGCAGGGGACACGGGTTCGTGCCCCGGTCTGGGAGGATCCCACATGCTGCGGAGCGGCTGGGCCTGTGAGCCATGGCCGCTGGGCCTGCGCGTCTGGAGCCTGTGCTCCGCAATGGGACAGGCCACAACAGTGAGAGGCCCGCGTACCGCAAAAAAAAAAAAAAAAAAAAAAAAAAAAAAAGCTTGTGAAAAGTGGAAGAAAAACCCACTGAACCTGTGCTATTTTAAAGGTCTCTAACCCCAAATCTCCTTTACCTGGCAAGGAAAGGAGGAGAGAACAGGACTTTCTACTAGCTCTAAAAAAAAGTTTAAAAGTAAAATTGCTACACTCCAATATGGAATTATATTCTCAGTAGAGAAAATGAACCTAGATCCTGGCCCTAGTTGGTTTCAAATTTGGAAAATACACATATGCTAAACTGAATTAAGTCATTGCAGTGACTATCAGTGGCTTTGTCGTATCTAATTTTAAGTCCAGAGATAATTTACTTATTAGGCTATTTCTGACCTCTGTAAAAACTAAGCGTTACTTTGGACACATTCTAGAAAGAACAGAAATTCTGTTGACTTTTAGGGATGTTGCAAATTGAGAATCAGAAGCCCAAGTTTCTTGGTCTTCTATAGTAACAAACTATTTGGGTCTGGAGTCTTAGTAAATACTGACTACATTTATTTGCCTTAAAGAAGGATTCTGTGAACCAGGAGACTGGGTATGAAGACTGAAAAGCATTTTTAAAAGGTGCTGCAAAAATTATAAGTCAAGGGCTTCCCTGGTGGCGCAGTGGTTGAGAGTCCGCCTGCCGATGCAAGGGACGCGGGTTCGTGCCCCGACCTGGGAGGATCCCACATGCCACAGAGCGGCTGGGCCCGTGAGCCATGGCCGCTGAGCCTGCGTGTGCAGAGCCTGTGCTCCGCAACGGGAGAGTTGATTTAAAATAATACTGATGATGAGGTTCATCCCTAGAGATTTGGGGATGTGGTCATCTTTTGTTCTTTATCTTGATTTTTAAAGAACTCCTCAAGTGATTCTGATTTACAGTGAAGTTTGGAAACAGCCACAGCAATGTGTGCACTATTCATCTCTGAGAAGCAAATCTATGTGACATTTGATTTTAAGCAGAGCTTTGAAATCTTTTAAAATAGTTTAAATGCTTCTATCTAAAGTAAAACCCAACCAAACAAAAAAAAAAAACACATCACCACCTGCCCCCCAGAACCTTGAAAACACAGTTACTGTAAATGTATTCCTCCTAGCTGAATACTTTTTCACTAAGTATTTGTTTCCAAGAGGAGAGAGAATTATTTTGGTCTTTGTTTCCTGTATGATTGATAAACCATGGGAATGACCATGCTTCCCCAGGAGGAAGAGAACCTTCTGACAAACACCTTATAATTTTGTCAACTATAACATAAAGATGTCGAACTAAATTTTTTCTATGAGGATTTTTTTTAAATCTCCGAACATCAGGATTCTTTTATTCTCTTCTTAATTTGCTCCTCTACTGTTAAATTCTTTTTGCACCAATATATTAAATGGATACCAAAATATCATGCAATTAATATTATGTTAAGATACTATGTAGAAGTTGTAACCTCATGTTATTTGAGTCAAACACTGACTCTGGATCTTGCCTTCATGAATGTAAGAAAGCTGATTAAGTTAGTAATATTTTTCTTACCTGCAGTGACAAACAACTATCTTAAGTGCCTTGAGCATCTCCCCCTGAGTACTGTTTTCACAATTAAGACTGCTGAGGGCAGGAGGCACATCCTTTTACCTAATTTCTCATAAGGTTAAATGTATATATTTGAGAACTAAATATAACTAACTTAATGTAACTTTCTGAAAAACTTTGCTCAGTTGCACTCCTCTGGTGACCCAAAGCTGTCAATTCAATGAATCTCTAAAAAGATTCATCTCTTTACATCTCTTTAATATTTACTAAGCTCCTCCTTCAAGCAAGGCATTATGCTTTGTGCTCTGAAGTAAACAATAAGGATTAAGACATTCCTACTGTATCATAAAGCCGTAAACTGTCAGCTACAAGGTAGAGCCTGAGAATGGAGAAAAATATTACTGAATCAAATGTAAACAATTACATGAAAAAGGCTGTGATTTCAAATTCACAAATACACGAGAAAATACTACGTTAAATCACTACAACATACTGTCCCATTAACAGTAACTTACCTCAAGCTGATGCAGTAGAGCTTTTCCTTTTTTATTTATTTCTACCATCAATGTAAATATGGCAACTTTAATATCCTGTTCCACCTGCTTCTGATTTTGATTTACTTCAATTATCCTGAAAATTAAACAAAAGGGGGAAGTCTAAAATCTAAAGCAGAAGATTTGTTTTACAATATGTAATATTGATTTTCTTTTTTTTTTTTTTTTTGGTGGTACGTGGGCCTCTCAC